>NC_061832.1:4920938-4925938 GCF_019202785.1 Penaeus chinensis
CAGCGAATCAATGCTGTTTTTAATAACTTCCGTTAAGATAGTTACTTGATTGTTTACATTATCTGTCAGTGAAATATTTGATAGTGTCATTTCTTTAGACAAGATAAGCTCGCAGAAAGACTGAGGGTCGTAGTGTTTAAAATCGCGAAAAGTTTTTATTACTGGTGGTCTCTTTGTTTTCTTTATATTTAACGTCATCGTGATGAGTTCATGGTCAGCAACATGGCACGGAATGACATCGAAGTGGAGGATGAGGTCTGATCTGTTAGTTATTATTAAATCTAATAGAGAAGAGGTGTTTACTGTAATTCGTGTAGGTTTGTCTATTATTTGTTCTAATTTATTTTTCTTTATCATCTTAGCTAACTTTGCATTAGATTTTGTTAAATCATCATTTAGGTCACCTAAGATGAAAAGCGGTTTCTTTTTTAAAGACATTTCTCTGAAAACCTTTTCAATGTATTCAAAAGATTCCGAGGTAGCATGGGGGTGCCTATAGACAGCGCCAACAATAAAGGAAGGAAGCATGTTGCTCTGTACGGTAACCCAGACATCTTCTACGGCAGTATTGTTAACTGCTGTAGTAGATATCCTGTTTGACTTCAGGGTATCCCGTACATATATACATACTCCTCCTCCTCGCCCTGCATCACATCTAAAAACTTTAAAATTTAGAATATTGACGAAATTACTGACCATTTCCTGGTGGAGCCATGTTTCACTTATGCATAATATGTCTATGATTCTCTCCTCAACTAGCATTTTAATTTCTTCAAAATGTCCGAGGAGAGACTGAGCATTGATATGTTCTATTTTTATGGCATTATGCGATCTAGTCACTGGTAACGCTGACGGCGTTGCCTTGTCAAACATTCTGATCGCGCTTGTACTTGTTTCTATTTAAGAATACTTTAACGTTGTCGGGAAAAGTATCAGAGTCTATAAACAACTCGGGCTTTATGTCCTTTCCCCTTACTGACACCGTGAAACTGGTGTAGAGAGAGAGAGAGAGAGCGAGGCAGAGACAGACAGACACACAGACAGACACACAGACAGACACACAGACAGACACACATATAGACACTCAGACAGACACACAGATAGACACTAAGACAGACACATAGATAGACACACAGACATACAAACAGTGTAAGAGGTAGAGAGAAACCGAGACAGAGGGACGCAAACGCGAAAAATAAAAACCATGCATAAGTGAAGAACGGTTCACTTAGCAAGATCAATGCAACAGCCGTTAAATTTCCTGCCATTTTCTTTGCAGACGTTGTCGCATTAACAGTTTCTCAATAATTCAGCGTTTAGATTCCGGCCAGATCTTCTTATACTCGAGGAATTGTGTCTCTCATCTTAAAAGGTTCCGGGGGCGGAGGGCGAGGGGAGGGGAGAGGAGGGGAGAGAGGGAGGGAGGGAGGGAGGGAGGGAAGGAGGGAGGGAGGGAGGGAGGGAAGGAGGTAGGGAGGAAGGAGAGGAGGGTAGGGAGGGAGGAAAGTAGAAGGTGGGAAGAAAGAGGGGAAGGGAGGAGGAGGAAAGGGAAGGAAGAGCGGGAAGAGAGGAAAGAAGAAGGAGGGAGGGAGAGAGGAGGAATGGGAAG
Organism: Penaeus chinensis; assembly: GCF_019202785.1. Classification (NCBI taxonomy): domain Eukaryota; kingdom Metazoa; phylum Arthropoda; class Malacostraca; order Decapoda; family Penaeidae; genus Penaeus; species Penaeus chinensis. The sequence goes on from NC_061832.1 coordinate 4,922,548, forward strand.
AAAGAGCGGGAGAGAAGAAAAAATGTGGGAAGAAAAGAGGGAAGGGATGAGGAGGAAAGGGAGTGAAAAAGGAGGGAGGAAGAGAGGAAGAAAGGGAGGAGAGAGGGGAGAGAGAGGAAAGAAGAAGGTGGGAAAGGAGGAGGAGGAAAGGGAGTAAAGAGGGGAGAGAGAGGAAAGAGGGAGGTGGAAAGAGATGAGGAGGAAACGGAGTAAAAAAGGAGGGAGGAGGAGAGAAGGGAAGGGGGGAGAAGGAAAGGGAGTAAAGCCGGGAGAGAATGGAAAGAAGGAAGTGGGAAGAAAGAAGGAAAAAGAAGAGGAGGAAATGGAGGAAAAGGGGAGAGAGAGGAAAGAAGGAGGTGGGGAGAGAGGAGGGAGGGAGTAGGAGGAAGTGGAGTAAAGAGGTAGGGAGGAAGAAAGGAGGGAGGGAAAAAAGAAAAAAAGAGGATGGAAAGGAGGAAGAGGAAATTAAGCAAAAAAGGAGGTAAGAAGAGAAGAAAGAAGGTAGGGAAGAAGGGAGTTGGAAGTGAGGAGTGAATAATGATAATAATAATAATTATAATAATAATAATAATCATAATAATAATAATAATAATAATAGTTATTATAATTATTATTTTCATTATCATTATTACTATTATTATTATCAAAAAAATAATAACAATATTTATAATGCTAATACTAATGATACTAGTAATGATTATAATAATAATTATAATAATAACAATAATAATAATGATAATGATAGTAACACTAATGATAGTGATGTTAATTACAATAAGCATAGCAATGTTGATATAATAAAAAGAGGAGGAAAAGAGTCCAAAGAATATCGCCCCCCCCCAAAAAAAAAAAAAAAAAAAAAAAAAAAAAAGTTACATCCGGGACATTTGGCAATAATTTCCTGCGGGGTCGCCTGAGCAGTTTACGTTATGGCGACCAAAATGCGGCTGATGTGTGTGGTTCGAGGCGTGGATAAGGTGGATGAGGTGGATAAGGTGGATGAGGAGGTTAAGGTGGATACAGTAAGGTGGATGAGGAGGATGAGGTGGATGAGGAGGATAAGGTGGATAAGGTGGATGAGGTGGACAAAGTTAGGTAAATGAGGAGGATAAGGTGGGTGAGGTGGATAAGATGGATGAGGAGAACAAGGTGGATGAGGAGGATAAGGTGTGTGAGGTGGGAGGTGGATGAGGAAGATAATGTAGATGAGGTAAATAAGGTGGATAAGGTGGAAAAGGTGGATGAGGAGGATAAGGTGGATGAAGTGGGTAAAGCGAGTACGGTGGATAAAGTGGGTAAGGTGGATCCGTTCCTTAACTCGCTGGATAATTCTGGAAGGAGCAATGTTCCGTGAAAAGAGCATGTGGTTGTAATGAGAAAGAAGGAGGGAGAGGGGAGGAGAAGAGGAAAGAGAGGAAGTGAAGGAGTGAAGAAGAGAGAGGGGGAGACTGGCTGACTGGTTGACTGGCTGACTGACTGACTGGTGGACAGAAAGCGAGAGATGGGAGAGAGATAGTAATCCAAATTTCTATTTAGCACCGATATTAACCGACCCCTTTAGATCTCATTCCCATTCCTCTGTCTTCCCCTACCCCTCCTACCCCCAATATACCACCACGAGTATAATCAATAATACCCAAAAGCAAAGAAAATATCCTTTTATCCTATAATACTTCCCTCCCCCCACTCCTCCTCCTCCTCCTCTCTTTCTCTCTTTGACCCTCACTCTCCCCCCCCCCCCACTCTCCCTCACACCCTTACTTACCCCCGCACTCTCTCCCCTCCTTGACCCCCACTCTCCCCCCTATCCCCTCCTTAACCCCCCTCGCCCTACACCTACCCTCACTCTCCCCCCTACTCTCCCCTCACCCTACCCTAACTCTCCCCCCATCACCCCCTCCCCTCACTCTCCCTCTCCCCCCACTCTCCCCCCCACGCTCCCCTTCACCCTCCCCTCACTCTCCCCCTCCCCTCACTCTCCCCCCACTCTCCCTCTCAGCTCACTCTCCCTCTCCCCCTACTCTCCCTCTCCCCCCTCTCTCCCTCTCCCCCCACTCTCCCTCTCCCCCTACTCTCCCTCTCCCCCCACTCTCCCCCTCACCCTCCCCCCACTCTCCCTCTCCCCCCACTCTCCCTCTCCCCCTACACCCACTCTCTCCCCTCCTTGACTCCCCCACCCTCCCCCTTCTCCCCTTTGACAAAGAGACGAGGCGACAGATGACAATTATGACCCATTCACCTCGAGGGAAATGACAAATGGATTCAGTCGACTCCTGCAGTTGTCCTGTTCAGTCGAGGGAGATCTGCAGTGGCGATTAGGTCTCAGGATTCTTGTGTCTGTCTGTTTGTGTGTGTGTGTTTTTTTGTTTTTTTGTTTTTTTTGGTGGGGGGTGGGGGGTGGGTGTAGGTGTTTTTGTTTGTTTGTTTGTCTGTTATTTCTGGTGTGTGTGTCTTTTTTTTTTTTGGGGGGGGGGTGGGTGTAGGTGTGTTTTTGTTTGTTTGTTTGTCTGCTATTTATGGGGTGTGTTTGTTTGGGTTTTGTTTGTTTTCGGGGGTTGTAAGTATGTTTCTTTGTTTTGTTTGTTTGTTTTTGGGGTGTTTTAGGCGGGTGTAGGTGTGTTTGTTTGTTTCGTTTGTCTGGGGTTTTGTAGGTGAGTATGCGTTAATGGGTTTTATCTTGTTAGTTGTCTGTAGGTGTGTCTGCCTGAGTTTTGTTTGTTTTTAGGTGTTCGTATGTATATGCTTGTGTGTGTTTGGTTAGATGTTTGTAAGTCTGTGCTTCTGTGTGTTTATTTGTTTGGTTAGATGTGTGTGCTTGTTTGTGTTTCTTTGTACTGAAAGTCCTTTATTTATATATATGTGTTTGTTTCTGCTTGTACTTGCGTGTTTGTATATGTGACTTCGTTTGAAGTTTGTGTTTGTATGCTTGTGTATTTATGGCATTATACGTTTTCGTTTTTTTTTAATGATGGTGGGAGAAAGGTGGGTAGATAAATAGATAGGTAGACAGACAGACAGAAAGATGGAGAGATAGAGAGAGAGAGAGAGAGAGAGAGAGAGAGAGAGAGAGAGAGAGAGAGAGAGAGAGAGAGAGAGAGAGAGAGAGAGACAGAGAGAGAGAGAAAGAGAGAGAGAGAGAGAGAGAGAGAGAGTAAGAGAAAAGAGAAAGAGAGATAGATACATTTATAAATATATAAATAGATATATAGATAAGTAGATAGATAAGGGGCGACAGCTAAAGTGGAGAGACAGACGGAGAGAAGAAAAGGGAAGAAAGCAGAACAGACAGACAGACAAACAGACAGACAGGGAAAGCTCTCCTATCGCCCAAAGTGGATGTCATTATTACATGTAACTCTGCCTTTTCCTCTCTGTGTTGTTAAAGGTCACT
>NC_061832.1:4958438-4973438 GCF_019202785.1 Penaeus chinensis
TTTTACCATATCGCTTATTTTTCTGCATTATTCTTGTGTTGGTCAGTATGAATTATTACATTATAATGTTGGCCAGGAGTCCCTATCACTAATACCTATAATTTATTAATTCAAAGTATTTAAATGATAAATCAATAATGAATATATATAATGAATAATTAATAATTAATATATATAATGAATAATTAATAATGAATATATATAATGAATAATTAATAATGAATATATATAATGAATAATTAATAATGAATATATATAATGAATAATTAATAATGAATATATATAATGAATAATTAATAATATATAGTGTGGCATTCTTTGTAAGATTTTACAAAAATAAATCTACGTTGCTTTAGATTTCATTCATACAGGACTCACCGAGTCATTCGCTCACCCATACGGGCGCTTTTCCCTTGCGCTCTTCACATCTACTCCCTTACAATCGCCCCTTCTCATTTCAAGCTTAGCTCCACTCTGAGCTACTTCACCATTTGACTTGCTTATATTACTGTACAGAAGTTATGAAGTTTCCTTTCGTGTTTCCTCTCACCCAGTCTGATTTCATAGCATGGAACTGGCGTAACAACTCACTCATTTTAATCATCAACATACCCATCCAATTTAACTGTATAGAAAATGGCATTTGTCATTTGTCAAATTGTCATTTGCATTTCTCTTAGTTCGGTTACCCATTCATCGGGAGTTTCCTCCTAGTCATTAGTTATAATTGGGTCTCGTGGCAATTTTGCTTCCCTTCCAAACAAGAGTTGGGAGAGTAGCCTGTCGTTGCATGTGGCGTAGAATGAATTGTATTGAGCAACTAGCTCGGACACATGTCCCGGCCATTTTTTTTTTTTTTCTTCCGCTTTCTCATCTAAGGTTACTAAAAATCCGTGCAGCGTCCGGTTAAATCTTTCGCAACACCCGTTTCCTTGCGGATGATATGCACTTGTTCTTACTTTGTCTACCCCATAACAGTTGAACAGCTGTTTGATAAGAGAACTAAGAAAATTTCTGTCTTGATCTGAAAGCAATCTGGCACTTACTCCAAACTTATCAAAAATGTGTTCCATTATTAATTTTCCCTTTTAATCTTTAGTTGGAAATGCAAACGAATATCTTGTAAATACGTCCGTTACTAGAAGAACATTTTCAATCCCCATCCTTTTGCCTAAAACCGTGAAATCTATTGCTAGCATCCCCCACGGTCGGCTCGCTTCTATTTTCTCCATGATTACCTTAGGCTTCGAGGTTTCATCTTTCGCTATTTTACATCTCTCGCTTTGACCCACATCATTTTCTACGCTTGTTCATATCCCTGGCCAATATCAACGAGATTTTATCTAACTGAACGTTCTGTTTCTCCCCTGGTGTCCGAACTGATCATGGCATGCAGGTAATACTAAGTTTTGCAATTTGGGTGGTCATACAGGCCTTATTCTTCAAAGGTTTACCCTCGCATTCTTTCTGTGCCACACTATGTCATCTTGAACTATCAGCTTCTCTCTATCCCTGTACAGCTTCCGAAAATCTGCATCTTTCAACCAGTTCTCTTTTTCACAGTCAGTCTTTTCTTCTTTCAAAAGTGATTTTATGGCCTTAAAACTCATTCTGTGCAAACAGCTTTTCCTTTTACCACAGTCCCCCCTCATTTCCCTTGGTTACTGCCATGGCCGCGTACTCTTCCTCTATATCATCATCTTCCATCTTCGATCCTGGTTTGTACTTTATTTCGAAATTAAACTGCTGCAAATCATTTAACCATTTACTTTTCACTTCTCCTAATTTTGATGTTTCTAAGTAGCTTAATGGGCTATTATCTGTGTAAACCACGAATTCCCTCCCTGCTAAATAATCTTTAAATTTTTCACAGATTGTCCATTTTAGCGCCAGTAATTCCGACTTCCGAGAATTGTAGTTTACCATGTTCTTTTTCGATCTCCTTAAACCTCTGCTTTCATAACAAATATGATGCAATTTCCCGTCGGGCTTTTGAGACAATACTCCCCCTAACCCTTTGGAACTTGCATCGGTCTCCAAAACAAAACTCTTGTTGAAATCCGGGCTTCTTAACACAGGTGCGGTTGTTAACATGGTTTTTAATTCGTCAAAAGCCTCTTCGCATTTACCTTCCTATTCATTGACGATAGATCGGCGCGAGTCCCCCGACATTAAACAATGCAACGGTACAGCCTCTTGGGGAAAGTATTTGCAAAAGTTTCTATAAAAGGAACAAAATCCGATGAACGCCCTGACGTCTCTCACGGTTTTTGGTTTCGGCCATGACTGCACTGTAGCTTCTCATTTGGATCTGCACTTGTGCCCTTTTCTGATATTTGATACCCCAAATAAGTTACTTCAGTTGCAAACAATACACATTTATTAGGCTTCAATTTAGGTCCGTGTTTTCTCATCTGAACAAGCAAATCCTGTAAACGCACAGTATGATCTTCAACCGTCTTGCTGAAAACGATAACGTCGTCAGGATAAAGAAGCTGTGTAGCAAAGATTTTATCCCCCAATATCCTCTCCATGCCCCGCTGAAATGTGCTAGGGCTGTTTGACAACCCCATTGGCAAGCGCTTGTATTCATAATGACCGAAGGGCGTTCTAAAAGCCGTTTTCTGTTGATCCCTTGGATGCACTTCTATCTGATGGTACCCCGCAGCTAAATCTAATGTGGAAAAATATTTCTGACCTGCTAATGCCTCCACGGTTTCATTAATTCTTAGTGATTGGTCTTTCTTACAACAACTACTGCTGCCGAAGAGGGACTTACACTGGGTACAATCACGCCTCGCTCACACGATTCCTCAACGTGTCTCTTTCCCTCTGATATCTGATTTGGTGGTATTCTTCTGTAAGGTACCCTAATGGGTTGTTCTGTCGTGAAAGGTATGACATGCTGAACTCCCGTGGCAGTCCCTATTGGATCGCTCTCATTTGCAAAGACATCACGGTATTCATATAATAGTCTCTCTACAGATGAGTTTTGATTTCTATCTAAATTGTCCTGCCATATTTTAATCCCCTGTAAATCTACTACATTACTCTCTACTTCGCACCCTCCGACCTCTTTTACTTCTATTTCTTCTGCTTTTACTACTTTTGCCACCCGCCAATTCCTTCTTGATTTGCACATTTTCTCCGACAATTTAGCTACGAGTACATAACCCTACATGACACTACCCCTTCTGGCACCCAACGCTCATCTTCCCCCGTTAACGGTTCAATTAATACTTCTTGATTCCTCATTTGCCTTAACTGTGGAATCCACACAGGAACCAATCCCACGCTACCTGCTGGAATTATGGGGATTTGGCTTTTCCCCGTTAGCGAATATCCCCAATCACATCTCCGCCTTAGTTTCCTGACTTCTCTTACTTCCTTTATATACTCCTGCCATTCATTATTACTTACACTGGTTTGACTTAACTCGTACATAATAGGTCACACTTCCGCGAATTCCGACAAGACATTCATTCCCAACAAACAGCTGTTTGTGTCCCCCGCGAAATCACACACCTGTAGCATGACATTCTCTACTTTAACGCCACAAATTACTATTGAAATTACAACATAACCTTTACAGCTTAATAAACTTTCCCCCTGCCAATCTTACTCTAAACTTTGAAGGCGTTAATTTTAATCCCCGAGGACGCAAGTAATTTTTGTAGATGTTGCTACTAATTAAAGACACTTCTGCTCCCGTATCACAGACCGACTATTTCCACTCCTCCTACTATAACCGTAACTCTAGGGGTTTGCGCGTATATTTTCAAGTATCCCCCCCCCCCCCCCGCGTTTACTCTTGCTACTAAATAGTAATTCCGTTCATAACCACCATTTACTTGGCGATAATTATGCTCATGAGGCCCCGCGGGGTGGTGGGCTTTTCTCCCGTCGGGCCTCGCTAGTTTCCCGCCGTTCTCCCCATTTCGTTCGTTTTTACCCTCTGTTGGCTTCTATCATACTGATATCTCCTATTATCATACCCAATTCTATTTCTCCCACTTCGGCACCATGCTGCAACATGGCCATTTCTCCCACATTTATAACATCTCTTCCCTTCTTACGTCTCTTTTTCACTTGCTATTTTCACATCTTTACTTTCTCTCTGCGTGAAATCCTTCCATTCACATTCCCTCGTCGCTATCCACTCAATCCATTCGTCCCGCGAGTCGTTTGGTCGCTGCTTCATTCTGTCCTTCAGTTTCAACCCTAATGCAAGTACTCTCATATTTCTCGCTAAACACTCGCCAATCATCCTTTCATTCCCGCTATGCATAAGCTCCTCGTTTAATTCAAGTAGCGCATCCAAAAATTCCAAAATTGTTGCGTTGCCTTGTTGCTTCCTATCAGCCATCCTTTCGTTCACTTCCCAAACTGACACTTTCTTCCAATACACTCTCACTAGTTCCCTACTTATATCATCTACACTTTGTGATTCTAACCTATAATTGTGTAGTCTTTCAGCTGCTGGTCCTTCGACATGGTTTAACACAAATCCTATCCTGTCCTCCTCACTGCCCGGCATCTGTGTTACTGCTCTTTCCACTTTCCTAACCCCTTTCCTTACACCTTCTTTCCCCGAGAAACTCTCCATCTTATAATCATTTCTGAAAGTACACCTTGAATTCAGCTGACTTCTTTGTAAATTAGCAAGGTCTTCTAACACCCCCAGTGTCCTGTTCCACTGACGCGATTCCTCACAGCCATTCTCCACACGACTTGACTGTAATTGGCAATTCACACCTAGCTGTCTTCACACAGTTTCCATCCCGTTTAACTCGCACAAACAACGAAAAGGAGATTAGTAATCAATAATGCCACAATTAACCCTAGAAGTCCTGACATATGTTCTGGCATTTCCATCTCGTCAACAGAACAAATAAAGCAGTGAAAAAGGAACGCTCTGCTACTAAATGTGAAGGCGGCTAATTTCGGTTTAATAATTAATTAACGACTGGCCTGTGCCCTTTACCAGTCCTTGCACTTTCTCCGTGGTTCAACTTTTACTTATAGCTCATTCGTTCACTTGCGGGAGATAATAGAAATACCAGAACATTATAACCAATATATTAAGACAAAATATGCCCATATATTAACCTATTCTAAATATTGTGACCCACACAACACTCACAACATATAAATGATGGAATAGTAGACAGCGGCATATAGATAGACATCAGGCAAGGCGGCGTATCTCTGCGTCCGATCTAATTAGATATTGGCTTTGTACTGTCACTTCACATCACCTTACGTCAGTTTATTTTACTGCACTTCACTTAAACATTTGTCAGCATGAAATAACATCTTTACCGAGGCTCGGTTGTCTCTCAGCACAATACCCACTCGGGTGGGCACACAAGGCACGTCTCTTTTGTCCGGGGGCTAGAATCAGGGTGTCTGTTTTCAGGGAACACCCCCCCCCCCCCCTCGTTAACTGCGAATATTACTATTTGCATTGTTTTCCATGTTTTTGTATCATAGTCTTATTTCCACCACCTTATTACTATATCGTTTATTTTTCTGTATTATTCTTGTGTTGGTCAGTATGCATTATTACATTAAAATGTTGGTCACGAGTCCCTATCGCTAATACCTATCATTTGCTAATTCTAAGTATTTAAATGTTAAATTAATAGTGAATAATATTTAATGAATAATATATAATGAATAATATATAGTGTGGCATTTTTTGTAAGATTTTACAAAAATAAATCTCAGTTGCATTAGATTCATTCAGTCATTCGCTCATCCATTCGCTCTTCACATCTACTCCCTTTATATATATATATATATATATATATATATATATATATATATATATATATATATATATAAATCAGTTATTATAACTACTATCATTATTTAGCCCATTGTATTATCAATATTATTATGATCACTACCATTACTATCATTTTCATCATCATCTCCATTACTACTACTACTAAACATAACTATTGCAAATATAATAATTTATATCTTTATAAGCATCACAATCATCATCTCAACTGTACGAATAATAACTGCAATACTCTTCGTCAGCGCCACACATCACAGGTACCCACATAATCACATTGTACTTCATTCTAAAAGCTTGTACGTGTTAATGCACTCAGAAAAGCGTACCTAAATTTAACCTGCATTAAACAGGGTTAATTGGAGAGGAAACTGCCACTGTATGAATAAATGTTCTTATTTACCACGTCCTCTAGCGTATTTTTGGGTTGAAGGGGGAGAGATCTTAATGTTATTGTACTTTTTTATCCACCTGAACTTTGATCATTTGAATTCGATATGACTGGTGTTAGTAACATCATTAGAAGTGTTGGCATTTTTGTTATTTTTCTCAGCATTGGTACCATTGTTAGAATTTGTTATTGATTTTTATGTGCCTCGCCAGGAACATTGATATCGTGTGTGTGTGTGTGTGTGTGTGTGTGTGTGTGTGTGTGTGTGTGTGTGTGTGTGTAAGGATATTATCATGCCAAAAGGTCTAATTTTGCAGATATCCTTGGTTCTGGACGTTCTCTGTATACACAGGAATATATATGTATGGTTGGGAAGATTAGGGTTCAATGATAAGATATAAACCTTTAACCATTTATTATACAACTTAAATATTAATTAAAACACACACTAAAACAAAACAAAACAATAACAATGTCGTTTCCACATTTCCTTTCGTCCATGTACTAAAGTCATATCACCAAGTAAAGTTCACTTCCCTTCTCCTTTCACTTTCACTTTTTCACTCTCTCTAATATTGTTTTTGACTTCGTTCATAAATGTTGCCTGCAACGTCCAAGCCACTGACGAAGCTGCAGGATTCCGACACATATGTATCTCCGTGTTGGTCTGTCTCTGTCTCTCTGTCTCTGTGCATAGGTTCTCTTTAGGGGTAGTCAGTTTACCGATGGAAGGAAAATACGCTGTTACTGCTACTGTGACCTCGCACAAGCGCCACCAGTTGAGCCATCCCCAGCTATTTCCTTCCAAGCACCCGCGCTTTTCACACCACATACACATACGCACACACATTCAAACAACCACAGGCAGGTCGCCCAAGCTTAAAGTGTGTGTGTGTAATATATATTATATATATATTATATATATGTATATTATATATATACATATATATATATATATGTATATACACATATATATTATATAAATATATATACATATATATATATATATATATATATATATATATATATATACACATACACATATATATATATATATATATATATATATATATATATATATATATATATATATATATATATATGTATGTATGTGTGTGTGTGTGTGTGCGTATTCACACACACGCATACACACATACACAGACAAATACACACACACACATACACATACCCAGGCACACATACACACATACACATATATATATATGTGTGTGTGTAGTGCTTATATATATGTATATATATATGAATGTACAAAACATGCGAACATAATAGTGATGCCCGACTGCTGCCTTGTGTGGTCAAAGGCTATGCAAAACAAGCCAGTGCTTTGTGGCATCTATGAGATGGTAAGACTTCGGGATTCAACCCTGAGAAAAATCCAGAGCCGTAGTCTCTAAGGCAGTTCCGACCTCGTTCTGGCAACTCCAAACCGAATCGGTCTTGCCGTTCCTTTGGATCCATCGGCTGCGTGGAGACAGGGAGCCTGCTGCATGGCAACAGCTTGCTCCTCACATTCTTTCTCCCAGGCATTGACTCTACCGTCAATAATGCCAAAGTATATATATATATGTGTGTGTGTGTGTGTGTGTGTGTGTGTGTGTGTGTGTGTGTGTGTGTGTATCTGTGTGTATGTGTGTGTGTGTGTGTGTGTGTGTCTGTGTGTGTGTCTGTGTGTATGTATATATGTGTATATTTATGTACATATATATATATATATATATATATATATATGTATATATATAAATATTGCACAGGGTGTGAGTTTTCTTTAATTAGTGTATACAATGTCCATTCTCTTTCAAATATTTCGTGTTTGTGTGTGTGCGTGTATGCGTTCCTTGGTACCGTTCCCGCGACTAAAGCAAGGTCGGTGACCTATTCAGCACGACCTTCACTTGGCTCCAAGCTCCGTGCCCATACACACCTTTTTTGTATTGCTAATGCATTGGGATATACTATACTATTGTTTAATTTCATGAAAATGATTCTCATGCCCAGCACTAAAATACATAAGAAGAAAACTGAATAATGGAAACATAGTAACCGTAAAAAGTAGAAGTGTAAAGTATGGGAAAATTAAAGATTTAATTAACAGAGTTTGCACTAAAAGTAAATATGAATATGAGGTTGGAAAGAATCAATTTGTTGTCCCGAATAAGTTTAGACACTCTCAAGGGCTCCATGTTAAAGAAGCTTTGCGTCGAACAACCTCATGACTGGGACAGATACATACTGTAGCGGGGCGTAGACCAAGTCGATTTTTATGTGTCTGGTTGAGTTCGGGCTCGACCGAGAATAAGAATAAAATTATGCAGGAAAATATTCGTCTGCAGTGAACATATGTAAGGTTCCAGGCCTACGTCACCCTGCCACCACCCGATTAGTAGGTTCGGGAACCGTGTGTGTGTTGTGTATGGGGGGGTGAATGTTGTATGAGAAGAGGGTGGAAGGAAAATACAGAATATGTGTGCTGAATGTTGGATGTGTAAGTGTGTAAATGTGAAAAGGGGGATAGCGTAGGCTGAGCGTCTGCGTGGACGTGTATGGAAGAAAAATGCAAGATCACAGAATTCTTCCTCTTCCCTTCGGGTTGAGCATCCACCTGCTGGCAGTGGGAACCCAGGTGTAGCAAAGTTATAATCTATTCTTGGATACCAGCTTAATATACTCTGATTTGTCTAGCCTTTTTACAGCCTTTCAGGGTTGCGAGATAGGGTAACCAGCAATGTGCTGTTTAGTAGACCCAAGCCCAAGAACCTTAAGTATTCAGCTTTAGTCAGAACCAGTACTTAACACAGATGTCGTTTGTTTTCCTGACTGGGACTGAGTGAAAGTTCTATGACGGTATGATATTTACTGAACAAGTTGCACTCATTAGGGAGGTCTATAAATAATTCAGTCATGAGAAATGTTGATAGTTGCGTACATCAACAATTTAATCACAGCGGGAGTGATGCACGTGGAAATCAACACCAGATATAAAAAAAAAAAAAATAACTCACGAACATTTACCCCTAATTCGGCGTCCCAACTCCATAAGTATTTTTAGACAGAGCATTAGCACGAAAAGAAATACACTAAACCCTAATTTAAACAAGTTAATCTCCAACCCAGAATGGAGATTACCATAAAAAGAATAGTGCTGAGGAACTCTGAATAAAAACACTTGTGTAACGAAAGAAAAACGTGGTTTAAGAAACAATTTAGCGTCGGAAGCCAAGCAAAAAAAATAAAACACCAAAAGGACATAGATCACGAAGACTGCCTAAACACCCACAAGGTCAGGCAGGAATCGACCAAGGCAAAAAACAAACAAACGGCAAAGTCAAGTTAAAACGGTCCTAAAATATGGGCGAGAATGTGGAAGATCTTTCTCCCAGGAAGTACGGATCCTCAAGCTGGGGGAAAAAACAACAACAAAGAAACAACCAATCATTAAAACAACAACATAAAAACTAAGTAATAACTCAGCTTAAAATAGTAAATGGCACACTGGAGCTACGGATCCTCAAGCAGTGTCTTTTATATGTGAGTGGTCCTTTTTATGCTCTGACCCTTTGTGAAATCAAAGTGCTGCTTTGGGTTTTCGTGGAAGAGAGTGCACCCTGCAAATAGTAATGCAGCATGTCACACGCCAAAGTCCAACAGAGACCAGGTGTCTCCTACATACAACCAGAAAATACTTAGCTTGCAAAAATACGGATTTTTCAATCCTGGCGTGAAGCGAGGTAAATCCACAGCGAGGTAAATCCAAGGCGAAGTAAATCCAAAACGACCACAATACCGAGAGCGGAACCACTGTTTACCATAGAAGTCAGGACTGAACTGTCTTCCCCTCACAAAACCAGGGGTATTTATTCCCGAAAAGGACCCCCCAGGCCATGCCCTAAGCATGGCGCGAAAAGAAGATACGTAAAGCTTCGGAAGACCAACCCGATCGTTCGGTAGTCCAAACAACCCAAAGGACCCGAACCACCATGAAAAGAGAGAGGGAGAGAAAAATAAACAGCCAAAATATGTAACAACCATTACTCTCTTCAGGGGTTATGTTGACACTTTGGAAGCGTCGCCAAAGAGATAGAATATTTAAAAAATAATAATTAAGGAAAGAATACCTAGGAAAACTGGTAATGTACTACTTACGTGAAAGCTACGGTATTGGACTTAGAAAATAAATAAATCTTTATTTTTTTTCTCGGAGACTTCAACGCCATCAAGTAACGAGACTTGGTTTAAAATACGTTCTTTGGTTATTTTTATAACCATGTTCACATGTTTTCAGTTTTTAACACTGTCTTTAGCGGCTCGTATGGCTTTGGTCACGGATTATGAAGTCGCACTAGAGTCACGTGGGCGAGGCGCGAATGGCGGGTGAAGCACCAGCCTCGTGCGGATGCACAGCGAGTGCGCCCGCATCGTTGGTGGAAGCGGAGCCCGGGACGTCTCATCCGAATCATATGGTAGCATCGCAGAGTTCCCCACGTCCTTTGTTTCGTGGTAGAGGAGGCAGGCATGTGGCCTCAACCACTCGGCGCCCGAGGACGATGTCAGTCCAGGCAAGATCGACCTTAGAGTCGGCGAGTGCGCAGCCGTACACTACACATACCATCGGTACTTTTTGCATATCGCGAAATCCCCAACGACACGCTATGTTCTCCCCATTTGAATTACTCTACGGTCGCAAAGTTCGCAGACCCCTGCTTTACATGAATTGTGGAATGAAAAACTTGTCCGTAATGTTAAAAGCTTGTATCAGTATGTTCTTGAGTTACGCACTAGACTTAAAGAGTCGGCACAACTTGCCTCTGCACATGCTAATATAAATAGTAAGCTTTACAAGGCGTATTTTGACCGCAGCGCTAAAGTGAGGACGCTTACGGAAGGCGATGAAGTTCTTGTCTTGCTTCCCTCCACCAGTAGCAAGCTAACGGTGCAGTTGGAGGGCCCGTACAAAGTGGTCAACCGTCACGATAGTGGTGGAGATTACCTCATTAAGGTAAGGGGTAAGATTAAGCTCTACCACATCGACATGATGAAAAAGTTTATAACGAGGAAAAAGGAAAATTCCGCTAAAGTAAAAGTTTGTCAGGTGTGCATTATTGATAACGAACCAGCTACTGCTAATGCTTGTGATATTTCCGTATTAGAGGGAAAAGACGCTAAAATTAATATTTGCAAACAGCTAACAAACAGTCAGAGCGGTGAAGTCGAAGATATGTTAACAAAGAATTCGGATGTATTTTCAAATGAACCAGGTTTAGCGTCATCAATAACACATGACACAAAATAAAAAACTGATAAACCTGTGCACTGTAAGCCTTATCCGATTCCATATCATCTAAAAGAGACCTTCGATGCTGAGGTTCAGAGGATGCTAGACTTAGGAGTGATAGAACAGTCGGAGTCGTCGTATTGCTCTCCGGCCGATTTAGTTAAGAAGTCCGATGGTTCGTGGCGCTTCTGCGCGGACTTTAGAGCACTCAACAGCGTGAACGTGTTTGACGCAGAGCCGATGCCAACAATCGATGGGCTTTGGGCAATTTTGCTGGGGTTAATTTTTTCACAGAGATCGATTTCTGCCAGGGGGATTGGCAAATACCCTTGTCGGAATGATCGAAACTATGCACGGCCTTTGCGACGAGCAGGGAGTTGATGCAATTCACGAGATTGCCGTTTGGGTTAAAGACCGTTTGTGCGACTTTTATTCGCATTATAAGAAGTGTTAATGTGGGTTTGAATAACACCGATTTCTATTTTGATAATATTATCGTTCACAATGCCACCTGGTCAGAACATCTATCAGATTTAGATAAATTGTTGAAGCGATTGCGATATCATGGTCTGACTGCAGGACCAAGTAAATGTTACTTTGGATATTCTATCATTAATTATCTAGGATTTTCTCTCGGTAGCAACACCCTGCAACCAATTTACGATAAGGTTAAAGCAATCCTTGACATGCCTCTGCCGAAGACTGAGAAAGAAATCCTTTTATCGGAAGTTCTTACCGAATTTTGCAGATATCGTTCGCCGATTATTATCTTGCTTAAGAAATTTAGCTGTAATCGCCTTGAATGGAATGACGAACAAGTCGAAAGGGTCCAAGATTCACCCATTCTAACGCTACCAGACTACGACTACGATCTCCGTCTGATGAAGTTCTTGTGCCTATGTCATATGCCAGCTGCGCATTGCTCGACCGTGAACGTAAATACGCTGTTATTGAGCGTGAGTGCCTAGGAATTGTTTGGTTGATAAATAAATTTAAGAATTACCTGTACGGTTGTGAATTTATCTTGCAAACTGACCAACAACCCCTAACATACATACGTAATATGAGGAACAGTAATGGTCGACTTATGCGATGGTCACTGGCCTTACAGGCTTACTAATTTGTGATAGAATATATCAAGGGTTCTGAGAACATCGGTGCAGATGTTCTCAGTCGTTTTTCTTTAAACGAAAGTTAAGAAAAAAAACTACTTAAAACTTAAACTTGACGTATTAAAGTTATTTCAGGGAGCTCTGTCAAGGGTTAGTGTAAGTTTTCCTTAACTAATGTATACAGTGTCCATTCTCTTTCAATGATTTCGTGTATGTGTGTGTTCGTTCCTTGGTACCGTTCCCGCAACTAAAGCAAGGTCGGTGACCTATTCAGCACGACCTTCACTTGGCTCCAAGCTCCGTGCCCATACATACCTTCATGTAAGTATTGCCAATGCATTGTTTAATTTCATGAAAATTATGGATTTGGTACGTATTCTTTTGTAATATAACAATGCTAATGGCGATGTCTCTAAACATTTGCAGTCTCCACATTTTATGAAGGTGAAACATGAATTTAACTCTGAAGCACCTTTTTCAAGACGGTGACAAGGGTCTGTGCTCAGGTTCGACATCTCGCCAGCAAACAAGTTGTCTCTGAAGACACCACCTGTACCAGCCCAATGACCCGTTTCTTGCGAATGCAGATATTGCTATGTGTTTACCTTGTATAAATTGTAAATGTATTGGTGAAATGTGTCCTGTTAATACAATTTTCCTGGAGAAATACCCACTCATCTCAGGATCATACTGAACTAATAAAAAGAGGAAATACATGAATAAGGAAAGTATCAACATATCTATATCTATCTATCTATCTATATATATATATATATATACATATATATGTATGTGTATATATACACATGCATGCATATATGTATGTATGCATATGTATGTGTGTATATATGTGTGAGTGTGTGTGTTTGCATGTCTGTATATTTGTTTGTCTCTCTTCCGATTCTTTCCCTCCTTTCCTCCCCTCGTCTTCTCTCTGTCTCTGTCTCTCTCTCGCTCTCTCTCTTTGCCCTAGCATTTCCTGCCCTGTCTTCCCTCTTTCTCTTACTCTAATTCGTCTTCCCAACTTCTTTTACATTCCCTCTCCTCCTTTCGCTATATTTCTCCCGTGTTCCAAAACCATTTCTCCTCCTCTCTTTTTTCCTTTTTTTTTCTCCCCATCATTTTTGTCGCGTGTCTCCCTCATCCGTTATCCATCTCTGCCTTCTCCTCTTTCCATCTTCTCCTTTCTCTTCCTCTCTTCCCTCCTCCCTTTCTCGTTCCTCCGGCGTGAGGTTTTCGATAAATAAATCAGGGGTTCTTGAGGAAGCTTGTCTTGAGGGGTTTATGCCGTCCGGACGCCACTCGCTTTGGGCTTCTTCGACCATTCGAGCTTTTTGGTGTTATTGTTGGTGTAATGTTTATTGTTATGGTTGGTTATATAGCATTTTCTATGGTTTTGATAGTTTGGTCAATATATAAATACACGTGTACTTGCACGTATATTTATATGTGTGTGTGGATAGTCAGATATGAATATAATGAGGTATAGATATTAGTATATATGTATTTACACAGAAAGAGGGTGGAAAACAGACAGACAGACAGACACATTGATAGACAGACAGAGAGACAGGGACAGAGACGGAAACAGAGAGACAGACAGAAGGGGGAGAAATAGAGAGAGAGAGAGAGAGAGAGAGAGAGAGAAACTCATGAACAACTATCAGATAGCTGACATGCATTTCTCGGTATGTTAAATCCAGTCATTAAAAATTCAGAGAATGACTGAAAAAATGCCGTTTTAATATTAAAATTTGCCCCAAGACTTAAAAAACTTGACGAATCATTTATAATTCATGAATAGATTCGATAGCTGATATTCACGACTGTCACTGCAATATATATATATATATATATATATATATATATATATATATATGTATATATATATATATATATATATATATATATATATATATGTATATATACATATATATGTATGTATATATATATATATATATATATATATATATATATATATATATACATGTATATATATATATATATATATATATATATATATATATTATATTATATGCATGGCACGTAACTCTTGTACCTGTACGAATTATTTTCTTTATTCACAAGGCACTTCCACACGTGCCATGGCGCAACAGTTCAAATATTTCTCCATTTATTATTCCTAGCGATAGGGGGGGGGGGAGGAGGAGGAGTAATTATACTAATACTTCAAGGCTTAAGAAAGAACTTATAGCAAGAACGTCGTCTAAAGTTATGGCGTGGGAGGGAGGAGGAGGGGGGGAGGGAGTGTAGGAGGAGAGGCTGGAGGGGAAATGGGAGAGAGGGTGAAGGAAGAGGAGGAGGGAAAGGAAAGAGAGGATGGGAAGGGATAGAGGAGAAGGAACGGAGGAGAAGAAGGGGACAAAGTGGAAAATGTCGA
>NC_061832.1:4980938-4993438 GCF_019202785.1 Penaeus chinensis
GATTTAATGAGTTAATGTATACTACGTTTTCGCATATGTAAACTGTATAAAGATACATATTCATATTTCCACAGTTCAGAGGAGTCTCTACCAAAAGTTGCTTTCATATATCTATCTATTTCTATCAACCTATCAATATCTGTTCGTTTTTGTCTCTATATCTATATATATTTACATATCTATACTCTAAATAAGGAAAGGGGAGAGCGAGAGAGAGACAGACAGATAGACAGACAGACAGACAGGCAGGCAAAAAGAAAGAGAAAGAGAGAGGTAGAGGAAGAAGGAAGAATGTGAGAGAGGGGGGGGGGAGGAAGAAAGTGAGAGAGGGGGGGAGAAGACAGAAAGAAAGAATAGAGAGAGAGAGAGAGAAAGAGAGAGAGAGAGAGAGAGAGAGAGAGAGAGAGAGAGAGAGAGAGAGAGAGAGAGAGAGAGAGAGAGAGAGAGAGCGAAAGCGAGATAAAAAGAGAGAGAGATAAGGAAACAAGGAAAGAAAGAAATAAAGAGATAGAGCGTGCACATGCAGCGGGATGATCTACAGAAGCCTACAGACCCTACATAAGCCTTCCATTTTTTTTCCTAAGCTGTCCAGGTGTATATATCTTCATCAAGTGATATATATTATTTATGTTGCTATGGTAACGGGAGATTATTAACTAGAGCCGCTTATATCTCGAGGCTAGAAGAAGTAATATAAGTATATTTTTTTTCTTTTCTCTCTCTCTCTCTCTCTCTCCCACACACGCACACACACACGCATATTGTGTGTATTGGAATTTGTTTGTATAATTACGTCTCATTTAATATGTTTATCTGTCTTCCTATCTATCTTACTATCTACATATCTATACTCTATCTAAATAGGTGTGTATGTGTGTGTTCTCCCTCCTTCTTTCTCCCCTCTCTTCCTCTTTATTTCTCCCTCCTACCTATTTCACCATCCCTCCCCCATTTTCTTCGTCTCCTCCCATTCCCTTCTTTCATTTCATTATTTTCTCCCTCTCCCCCATCTCTCCCTCCCTTTCCTCTTTCCCATGTTATTCTCTCCCTCCCTCCTTCCCTCTCTCCCATTCCCTTCCCCTCCTTTTTCTCTTCCTCCCACCTTCCCATTTCCCTCCTCTCCCCCTCCAACCTTCTCTTCTTTCCTCCTTCTTTTTTTCCTCTTTTCCTTCCCGCATCTCACTGCTCTTTCTCCATTTTCTTCCCCTCTCCCTCCTTTCCCTCATATTTATCCCTTTCTCTCCCTCCCACTCTCCAGCCCATTTCCCTTCCCTACCTCCTTCCTTCCTTCTTTCCTTCTTCACTCCCTCCATCCTTCCTTCTTTCCTTCCTCACTCCCTCCATCCCACTTCCCTCCCACTCTCCATCCCTCCCTCCTTCCCTCTCTCCCTCTCTCCATCCCTCCCATCTCCCACTCTCGCTTCCTCCTTCTCAACCTTCATCCCATCTCCCTCCACCCTCCCACTTTCCCTCCATCACATCTTTCCTTCCTCTCTCCCTCCCTCCCACTCTCCCTCCCATTTCCATCCCATCTCCCTCCCTCTCTCCCACACTCCATCCCTTCCTCCCATTTCCCTCCCTCTCTCCCCTCATCCCATCTCCTTCCTTCCTTCCCTCCTCCCTTCCTCCTTCCCTCCCCTCCCTTCCTCCCTCCTTCCCTCCTTCCCTCCCTCCCTCCTTCCCTCCTTCCCTCCCTACCTCCCTCTTTCCCTCCCTCCCTCCCTCCTTCCCTCCCTCCTTCCTTCCCTCCCTACCTCCCTCCTTCCCTCCCCTCCCCTCCCTCCCTCCTTCCCTCCCTCCCTCCTTCCCTCCTCGTCCCATTTATATCATGAAAGTTTAATATCTCAGGCGGCGGGGCTTCTATTGCCAATAATGCTAGTGTTGCCAACAAGCCGCACGCGAGATAATGAGTAGGTGTTTGTCAGCAGAGGTGATGCTGCTTCTCTCTTTTTCTTCTTCTGTTTCTTCTTTCTCTCTTTCTTTCTCTTTCCCTTGTTCCATTTTTTTGTTGTTGTTGTTGTTGTTTTTTTGGGGGGTTAGGTGATTCTATTTTTTTCCTTGTTTTTTTTGGGGGAGAGGGTTGTTTGTTTGTTTGTTTCTTTTGTGGATTCTATTTTTTTGGTGTTTTTTTTCATGGTTGTTTTTTCTTCGTTCATTTAATTATAATTTTTCCTTTTATGTTTCTCTTTTCTTTTTTTCTTTTTTTTTTACCTCTCTCTTTTTTATTTTATTTTATTTATTTTTCTTACTTGTTCTTATACCGTCTGTCTATTTTATTTTTTCCTATTATTTTCTTCTGTTGTTGTTTTTTTCCTCTTATTTATTGATTTTTTTCATGTTCTTTTTTTCTTCTTTTTGTGTTTTGTTTCCGTTTTTGGTATGTAGAGTGACACTGTACCCCCCCCCCCCCCCCCCTCTTAGATGATGCTCGCTCCATTTGTTATGTTCTGTGCATGTACGCCCCATTGCGTACACAGCATGTGTGTGTGTGTGTGTGTGTGTGTGTGTGTGTGTGTGTGTGTGTGTGTGTGTGTGTGTGTGTGTGTGTGTGTGTGTGTGTGCAAACATGAGTATATGTATATGTATAAGTGTATTTACGAACGTTAGTGCGTGTGTGTGTCTGCGCGAGATTGAGTGAACGAGTGTTGAATTGCGTATGCTCTCTGGGACGCACGTAGTCCATGTACTATGTATATGTGGGTGTGTATGTAGAAGTTGTATTTACAGTTGCAATGTCAAAACGCGTCTCTACGTAGGCTTGCGTGCGGTGTATGCGTGAGCGCGTGTGGTTGCGAATGCTGACTGTCCGTTATATCGAGATGGTATACGTTCTATGCATTATATCTAATATTTCTTTTATTCTTTTAATGTCATATATTGTGTTTGTATTTTGCTTATTTTTATTTAATTGTCAATTGTCTTAATGTTTAAAACTTCACATGTCACGAGCGTGACGTCACGGCCTCCCGCGGCCTTTGTACGGACTGTGTGAAAATACATTTGTTGTTCTACTGCAACACGGGGCGTTTCTTTCCTCGATCCTATATATATTAAGGAAGTGATACTACGTTGCCGACAGATCCAGCTAAGAAACCTATAAGGACGGGGAAAGTTAAATATTGAGCCTAAGTGACAGTATTAATTAAAGATAGGAGCTGGTCCGTGCAAGATTGCACTCATACATACACCACATATCATATGCAGCCTCGTGGTTCTTCTACTTGACTTCATTTCTACTGCATATTTCCCTTTCATTTTACCCTCCTCCTGCATCTTATACTGTTCTTATATTAGCCTAACCCTTCGTTTCCCCCTGGATTTTACACGGTGATTTTATCTATTCCTTAAATTCAAATATGCTCAACTTATCATGGCCCATTAGGCAACCTCCCGCTGTGATATCCCATAAGGTCATATTCCCCGTAGGACATCGATAGCAGCAGTAGTAGGGGATTTGACATCAGGGGGTGGGCTTACCCTACAGATACCCACTGACCTTCATGGGGAGGGATCTTGGTCCTTAAGGCGCCCTTCTTGGGGACTACACATGTCCGTGCACTACGGGTGTAATTCTCTTTCGTATCTTTTGGTCTTTGAAATTATCGTCATTATTACTACTGTTATTAATACTGCTATTAGCATTATGACTACAACTATTATCATTATTGTAGTGGATAATCAAACTCCGTAGAGTTAGAGATGTTAATTTGGTAGCGTGTTACCCAACTACAGGTAATCTCCAATGGGTTTGGCGTATTTTGGGTGATGACTCTCAGGTGATTTGAAAGTGATCCCGTCGTCACAATAAAAGAACAATAAAATAATAACATCACTGGCTGACTAAAAAGGCAACATAAAAAGAGCATCCATATTATACATTTATTACACATAAATCTTTCTGAACATAACCAGTATATACGACAATACACCATACACTTACTTGATAAACAGAGGCATCCCGCAACACCTCGAGAAGCACCAGTCAGCCAGCTAAAAATCCAACGGTCTGTCACCACACAAGATAAAAAGCCTCTCTCCCTTCTGACCGACCTGGCTTGACCTTTTATACTGGTGGCTTCCCGCGCTTGGTGAGGTTTTACCCATAATGCATTTCGTTTGATTTATCAAATAGTGTATGGCGAGTTAAAAACAAGTTTTAAAATACATAAAATAAAAAGAATAATAAAACTATACAAAAAAGGGTCACATAAAATAGATAAATGACAGGAAAGTATGAAAACGTGAAAGAAGGGATCCGTGAGGGAAAACGGGAAAACACGAAGAGAGAAACAGAGCTAATGTGAATTAGTCGAAGGTAAAAGGCAAGAATAAGGCAAGGTAAGTATGGAACATAAGGTAAGTAGTGTACAAGGAGTGTTACGTATAGTAGAAGTAATGTAGATGTAGATGTAGATCACAGACCTGTGAGAAAGGTAAGTCAAAGGGTATTAAAACACAGGTTTATTCTTATAAAAAACAACAACATTTAAACACAGGAAAAGAGGAAAACCACGTCATCTTGCAGGGCGGAGGAGTCCGTAAATTCTCTGTAGATAACCGTAATCGTCAGGGGAACAGGCGGCCCGGAAGCCTGCGGGAGGACACGCCTGAAACCAGGGGAAATTCACTACAATTATCATTATTATCATTACCATCATTACTGTCATTATCGTTAGTGTAATTATTGTCACTATATCATTGTACCACTATTTTATTGTTATTATCGTTATTATCATTATAGTTATTGTTATTATCGTTATTATCATTACTCATTATTATTATCATTTTTATTATTATTATAATTATTATCATTATCATTATCATAATTATTATTATTATTATCATTATTATTATTATTATCTTTATTATTATTGTAGCGGGGCGTAGACCAAGTAGATTTTTATGTGTCTGGTTGAGTTCGGGCACGACCGAGAATATGAATAAAATTATTCAGGAAAAAATCGTCTGCAGTGAACAGATGTAAGGTTCCAGGCCTACGTCACGCTGCCACCACCCGATTAGTAGGTTCGGGAACCGTGCGTGTTGTGTATGGGGGTGTGAATGTTGTATGAGAAGGGGTGGAAGGAAAATACAGAATATGTGTGCTGAATGTTGGATGTGTAAGTGTGTAAATGTGAAAAGGGAGATAGCGTAGGCTGAGCGTCTGCGTGGACGTGTATGGAAGAAAAATGCAAGATCATAAAATTCTTCCTCTTCCTTTCGGGCTGAGCATCCACCTGCTGGCAGTGGGAACCCAGGTGTAGCAAAGTTATAATCTATTCTTGGATACCAGCTTAATATACTCTGATTTGTCTAGCCTTTTTACAGCCTTTCAGGGTTGCGAGATAGGGTAACCAGCAATGTGCTGTTTAGGAGACCCAAGTCCAAGATCGTTAAGCATTCAGCTTTAGTCAAAACCAGAACTTAACACAGATGTCGTTTGTTTTCCTGACTGGGACTGAGTGAAAGTTCTATGACGGTATGAGGTTTATTTAGCGGTTTACACTCATTAGGGAGGTCTACAAATGATTCAGTCATGAGAAATTGATAGTTGCGTACATCACCAATTTAATCACAGCGGGGGTGATGTACGTGGAAATCAACACCAGATGTAAAAACAAAATTACTCACGAACATTTACCCCTAAGTTGGCGTCCCAACTCTATAAGTATTTTTAAACAGAGTATAAGCACAAACAAATACACCAAACACTAATTCAAACAAATTAATCTCCAACCCAGAATGGAGATTAACAAACAAACAAAAAAAAATATATATAGTGCTGAGGGACTCTGAATAAAAACACTTGTGTAGTTAACGAGATAAAAACTTGTACGAAGAAATTTACTTAGCGGCGGAAGCCAAGTAAAACAATAAAACACCAAAAAGGTCATATATCACGAAGACTGCCTGAACACCCACAAGGTCAGGCAGGAATCGACCAAGGCAAAGTAAAACAAATAAACAAAAGAACGGCAAAGACAAGCTAAAACGGCCCTTAAAATACGGGCGAGAATGTGGAAGATCTTTCTCCCAGGAGGTACGGATCCTCAAGCTGGGGGAAAGGAAAAAGAACAAAGAAACAACCAATCGGTAAAACAACAACAACAACAAAAGAAAACTAAGTAATAACTCAGCTTAAATTAGTAAATGGCACACTGGAGGTACGGATCCTCAAGCAGTGTCCCTCCTATGTGAGTGGTCCTTTTTATGCTCTGATCCTTTGTGATCAAAGGGCTGCTTTGGGTTTTTGTGGAAGAGAGTGCACCCTGCAAGTAGTAATGCAGCATGACACACGCCAAAGTCCAACAGAGACCAGGTGTCTTCCACACACAACCATAAGAATACTTATCTTGCAAAACAAGTCACGGATTCGTTAATTCTGGCGTGAAGCGAGGCAAATCCACAGCAAGGTAAATCCAAAGCGAGCACAATACCGGGAGCGGAACCACTGTCCAGCATAGAAGTCAGGACCGAACTGTCTTCCCCATAAGCATGGCGCGAAAAGAAAAAAGATAGGCAAGGCTTTGGAAGACCAACCCGATAGTTCGGTAGTCCAAACAACCCAAAGGACCCGAACTACCATGAAAAGAGAGAGGGGGAGAAAAACAAACACCCAAAATATGTAATAACCATTACTCTCTTCAGGGGTTATATTGACACTTTGGAAGCGTCGCCAAAGAGATAGAATATTAAAAAAATAATAATAAAGGAAAGAATACATAGGAGAACTGTTAATGTACAATTTGCGTGAAAATTGTGCATTTCGGGCTGTAACTCTCTATGGTATTTGACTTAGAAAATAAATAAATCTCTATTTTTTCTCGGAGACTTCAACGCCATTCAAGTAACGAGACTTGGTTGAAAATACGTTCTTTGGTTATTTTTATAACCATATTCACATTAGTTCATAACACTGTATTTGGCGGCTCGTATGGCTTTGGTCACGGCTTATAAGTCGCACTAGAGTCACGTGGGCGAGGCGCAAATGGCGGGTGAAGCACCAGTCTCGTGCGGGTGCACAGCGAGTGCGCCCGCATCGTCGGTGGAAGCGGAGCCCGGGACGTTTCATCCCAGTCAATGGCAGCATCGTAGAGTTCCCCACGTCCTTTGTTCCGTGGTAGAGGAGGCAGGCATGTGGCCTCAACCACTCGGCGCCCGAGGACGATGTCAGTCCAGGCGAGATCGACCTTAGAGTCGGCGAGTGCGCAGCCGTACACTACAATTATCATCATCATTATCATTATTATTATTATTATTATTATTATTATTATTATTATCATTACCATTGTTATCATTATTATCATTATTATTATTATTATTATTATTACTAGTATTTTTGTTATGATATTGTTATTAGTAGTGGTATCACTATCATTGTTATCATTATTATCATTATTATTATTATTACTATTAGTATTATTGTTATGATATTATCGCTATCATCATTATTAGTGGTAAAATTAGCATCACTATCATTGTTATCATTATCATTATCATTATCATTATTATTATCATCATTATCATTATTATTATCATGGTTTGATTATCATTAACATCTACTGCCACTCGCATCTTCCCCTCAACTCCTCCCCCCCCCCCACCTCCACCAAATTCTTTACCCGTTACCACCAAACTCCTTCCCCATCTCCACCACACTCCCCCCCCCCCCCATCTCCAACACACTCCTCCCCCTCCCATCTCCACCAAACTCCCCCCTCCCCCCCATCTCCACCAAACTCCTCCCCCCTTATCTCCACCAAACTCCTCCCCCATCTCCACCAAACTCCTCCCCCCTTATCTCCACCAAACTCCTCCCCCATCTCCACCAAACTCCTCCCCCCTTATCTCCACCAAACTCCTCCCCCATCTCCACCAAACTCCTCCCCCCTTATCTCCACCAAACTCCTCCCCCATCTCCACCAAACTCCTCCCCCCTTATCTCCACCAAACTCCCCCATCTCCACCAAACTCCTCCACCATCTCCACTAAACTCCTCCAGCACTTCAACCCCCACTATTCGTCTCTCCATCCCCACCCTTCTCCAACGCCAGTTCCTATCGACTCCTCCCCCTCCTCCCCTCCCAAGCCACGCCCAACTTCCTCCATCCCCCCCCCCCCCCCCCCCGAGCGTGATGACTTCTCCCTCCCTGACGTCGCTCCGTAAAAGGTGCAATTTTGTGCAACTTGCAACAATCCCTTTCCATTGCAGGGAGTTGGTTTGGTTTCGTTCTCTCTTCCGTGGGGTCGTTCTCTATCTATTTGTCTATCATTCTATCTATATATTTTCGATTCTCTTTCTCTTTCTCTCTTCTCTCTCTCTCTTTATTTGTTATGTATATAATTAGCAATATTAACAATTGCAATTATTTTCATTATTAATGATGGAATTATCATCTTGTTCCTATTATCACTATCGTCGCTTTTATTGTTTTAGCATTAACTTCTATTATCATTATCACAATCATTAATATTTTGAAGTTTTTATTTTGTTGCATTGCAATGACTGTTACTATAAAATCACATCCTTTATGCATATAAAGTAGATCACCTTCCAGTGGACGAAGTGCGACCAAACAAAAATGAAAATGAATAAATGAATAAATAAATTAATATATGAATACATAAACAATGAAAAAACACGGGAGGAACGGAACAAATACAACTAGCAAACAAATATAGCACAGAAAAAAAAACCAAAAAAAAGCAGATTCAGATCTCATACCAGCCGAAAAATATGACGAACCAACGAAACAAACACATGCAAACCAACAAGCACATCACACCACACAAACAAGGACAACACCGAAGAACAAATTAAAAACTAACATAAAGCTGAACACGTACAGCACCCGACAAACACAGTTCTATATTCAAACGACAGGACGGAAAAACGAACACGTAGCTATGAGGCTGAATAAATACAGCAAATCAACAAGCACACAAATCTATACAAGCAACGACAAGGCGAAGAACAAACACATAAGCTGAACAAATACATCCGAAAAACAAGCACATAACAAGTAAAATCAGGCATCATGTTCTTTCCCCGCATCACCTTCACGCTCACGAGCATTACGTAATAATATTTTATCAATCTCCATCAAACATATTCGTGATCATTGCGACTTCTGCTTTCTTCAGTCTGAGGTGAAAGAAGAAGAAGAAGGAGAAGAGGGAGAAAGAATAAAAAGTTGAATAAAAAGAAAAAAAAGAAAAAAGTATTTCTAAGTTTTGATATCGAATCTTGAAATTAATAGAAGCTCTGATCTGCGAGATATTTCCCCTGGGAGGGAGTGTTGCATGTATATTCAACATTGCACTGCAGTGAAACAAGGGCTGGAGAGAGAGAGAGAGAGAGAGAGAGAGAGAGAGAGAGAGAGAGAGAGAGAGAGAGAGAGAGAGAGAGAGAGAGAGAGAGAAAGAGAGAGAGAGGGAGAGAGAGAGAGAGAGAGGGAGGGAGGGAGAGAGAGGCGGATGGAAGGAGAGAGGGAGGAAGAATGAGGGAGTGTGAAGCAAGAGTAGAAAAAGGGAGAGGGGGAGAGGAAAAAGCGTGTGTGAATCAAGAGTAAAAATAAAAGGAAAGGAAGAAGGAAAGAGGGAGAGAGAAATATTGGTGGAGGAGAGAGTAAAGAAAGAGGGAGTGTGAATCAAGGAGAGAGAAGAGGAAAGAGGGAGATAAAAAGAGGATATACGCAGCAAGATGAGAGGGAAAGAAGAAAAGGAAGTGAAGGAGTATGATGCAAGGGGAGACCGAAGGAGGAGAGGGGGTTGGTTGGGAGGAAAGGGGGGGGTGAAAGAAGGGATGTGAAACAAGGAGAGAGAGAGAGAGCGAGAGAAAGAGAGAGAAAGAGAGAGAGAGAGAGAGAGAGAGAGAGAGAGACGGAGAGAGAGAGGGGGGGGGCGAGGGGGAGGAGTGGAAGAGTAGAAAGGGGAAAAGTAGAGCAAATGAAGCAAGGGACGAGAAAAAAGGGAGAGTAAGAGGAGGTGGAAGGACAGGGGAGAGGAAAAATGATACGTATGAAAGAGATAAACAAAATAGAAAAAAAGAGTGGGAGCCAAGGACAAACGGAAATGAAATAGGTGGGAGGAGGGGAGAAGAAGCGAGCAAGAAGAGAGTTTATTGAAATGGAAGAGAGAAGGAGTGAGAATCAAGAGGGGAGGAAGTAAAGTGTCAAGTAAAGATAGAGAGGAGAGGGAGAGAGAGAGATAGAATAACAAGGTTGGGAATGATGGAAAAATAAAAGCAAATGAAGAAGAGAGAAGTGAAATAGGAAGAGAAAAAAAGAATAATTAAGAGAGAGAGAGAGAGACAAGAACACAAGAAAGAAAAAAAAAAGAAAAAAAAGAAAATGAAAATAAGAAAGAAGCGAGAGGAAGAGAAAGGAAAAAGGAAATACAAGAAGAAGGGACAAGGAAAATAAAAGAATTAAAGAGGAAATAACGGAATAGCTTACCTGATGCTTTGTTCGTGATGTCGATTTTCAAAAGGAAGTCTCCGTTTTCTTTTGCTTTGGTTTAATTCATTCTTTTATGATTTGTTTTTAATTTTTCGAATGAGGTATTTTCTTCTTCGTTATCTAATGGCTATAATGAAGATAGTGATGATGATGGTTACGGTGGTGATGCTTAGAGATAAATGATGCTTATGAGAATGATACTAATATTCTTGATACTATCGATCGTACTGCTAATAATCTTGATAGTACCGATCGTAATGCTGGAAGCGCGAATCCAGGTATGACAAAAGTAATGGTCTGTTCTAGAATATCAGCTTAGTAAAGTCCGATTCATTTAGCCTTTTTTACAGCCTTTCAGGGGCTGCGAGATATCAAAATGACCAGCAATAGACTGTTTAGGGGACCCGAATCTGACAAGTTAAGTTTTTAAGCACACAATCTTAATTTCTGGTTGGGACTGGGTAAAAGCTTTAAGATGGTACGATGTTTATTGGGGAGCAAGTTGGACTCACTACGGAGTTGGACAGGTTGGTCAGTCATGGAAACAGTTACAGATGCGTGTATCACCAGTTTATCCTAGCGGGGATGATCCGCATAGAAACCAACACCACATATATTTGTGAATAAGCATAAAAATACATATAAGTACCCCTAAGTTGGCTTCCTAACTCCACAAGTGTTTTAAATAAGTTATCAGTACAGAAACATGTAGGTCCCTAAGTTGATGGAGTTATTCCCAAATAGAGATTAACTTAGTGAAGAAACTTGCGTAAGCACAGAAGACTGGAAGAAATAGCAGAAAGATTACTAAGTGATGACGAAATGAAGAGCACCACTGGAGGAACGGATCCTCAAACAGTGTTCAGAGTGACTTGCTGCCTAGGAAAATGGATGATAACACGAGATACGTATCCTCAAGCAGTGTTGTCCTGGGGTACTTAGTCGTTCAGGACTTGATCCTTCTGAGCTCTCTAGCATTTTGGTGGATTCACTGAGTACTGCAAAGTGAGTGCTCCCCGCAGATTATAACATTGGCAGCATGTCACAGTCAGAAAGAGACCAGTTACTTAGCGTTTGTGAGGAGACACAATCTCAGCAATCCTGGCGCGAAGCGAGGTAAATCCACGAGAGAGAAAAGGTCGAATAAGAGCAAGACCGAAGTTAGTACCGAAGTCAAGAACGAAGTGATTTACCTTCACATAACCATGACTACTTTTACACCCAGGGCACGCCCCAGGCATGGCACGTAAAGGATAAAATATACAAATAAAAGTACCCGAAGACAAATCCGTTAGTTAAATAATCCAAAGGATCCAAATACTCATGAAAAGAAGAAGAGAAAAAAATTTAGAACCATCACTCCCTTCAGGAGTTAACTATGACACTTTGGAAACGTCGCCGAAGAGAAAGAATAATAATAAAAAAAAAAAAGAAATAAGGGAAAATTGATGATACACAGTTTTAGTGAAAAATATATATATATTTACATTATATATATATATATATATATATATATATATATATATATATATATATAAACTAGACACACACACACACACATGTGTGTGTGTGTGTATATATATATATATATATATATATATATATATATATATATATATATATACATATACACATACATATACAAAGATAAAAATATGTATATATATACACACATATATGTGTGTGTGTGTGTGGGTGTATGTATATGTACACACACACACACACACACACACACACACACACACACACACACACACACACACACACACACACACACACACATATATCTATATATGTATAATAAATATATATATGTATACATATATATATATATATATATATATATATATGTATATATATGAGTGTGTGTGTGTTTCTACATAGGTATGCATATATATATAAATACATACATACATATATATATACCTCCAGCCGAAAGGTCGAGGCTGCAAGGCGGGCAAAGGCCAGTCTTCAGGCGGGTGTACAGTACGCCCGCTTATGAAGCGGATAGCCCAGGATCACGGGGTCCTCCACATCATT
>NC_061832.1:5000938-5003438 GCF_019202785.1 Penaeus chinensis
GTGATCCCTGTCTGACGAGTCACTCACAGGCTTATCTACCTAATCTACACGAAGCAAATGGATGTGGAAAAATATAATAAATCCAAGGAAGGTAAAGCATGTGATTGAGGCTGTCGAGATGCCTTGTTGTTTTGTTTGCAAGTGTCCAGTCGCGTACAGGGCGGAATGTGTACAATGTTGCTCAGTGTGGATAGGTGTATGTTCGTAGATATAACGAATCGAGGTGTTATGTGTGGAATAATTTTGATATCGCTTGGAGGAAGCACAGTTTCATGTTAGGTATAAGAGGATGGGAGTTTACATTAGTGTATTGTGAATATATATAGCATAATCTTATCCCTCTCTCTCTCTCTTCTCTCTCTCTCTCTCTCTCTCTCTCTCTCTCTCTCTCTCTCTCTCTCTCTCTCTCTCTCTCTCTCTCTCTCTCTCTCTCTCTCTCTCTCTTTCTTTCTTTCTTTCTCTCTCTCTTTCTCTCTCTCTCTCTCTCTGACACAAACACACACACACACACACACACACACACACACTCGTTAACTCACTCACCTACTATCTTTCTCTCGCGCGCACACATACTCTTTCTCTGTCTCTGTCTCGGGAGGGAGGGAGAGAGAGAGAGAGAGAGGGGGGGGGCAGTGGAGAGCTAGAGAGAGAGAGAGAGAGAGAGAGAGAGAGAGAGAGAGAGAGAGAGAGAGAGAGAGAGAGAGAGAGAAAGAGAATGGAGATTCAAATGTCTCATTCAGGCATGAATATAATGAAGCTTGAGTAATATAACCACCATTATCGAAAATACAATTATCCGTATTACTAATATTATCCTTACAATCAATAATATTACAACTATTTATATCACTTATTGTAACAAATACCATTATTACCAACCCTACCCACCACTTTTATTTTCAATGTGACCGAAATCACAACAACGTATAGACAAAGGCAGAAATGTAACAGCCACAATAGGAAAGGAAACTGATACACGAAGAGAATTTTAACAAGAGGCAGTGAGACGAAAAGAACAAGAGCTGACTGCTTTGAGGGGGTCAAGGTCAGCGAGTATAGGGAAGGCTTTACTGACTAACGCCGAATTAAGGTCATTGAAGCCCCTTTGATCAGTCCTGAGGCTGATATTAAGCAATTTGCTAATCAACAGAGTTTCTAACATTTTTCTTCCGAGTGAATTCGTAGATTTATGGATCAATTTACGTAAGTGAATAAAAGCACGCATTTAACTCGCGTAACCTCTCGTTTAAGGTCATTTATTATATTTTCTAAAACCTGGGGTAGTCCTTACACGGAATTGCGTAAATACTAGAAGAAACAACATATACATGTGTGTGTGTGTGTGTGTGTGTGTGTGTGTGTGTGTGTGTGTGCTTCTCTGTGAGAGTATCTGAGTTTGGAACGAAAGGAGTGAGACTAAGAGAAGAAATAACACAGGAATCAAATCCCTCATCCTGAGTCCACCCCCTTTCCTCCCTCCCTCCCTCCTCCCCTACTCTCACCCCCCCCCCTCATTCCTCTTGGCCTAGACTCACTCCCTCTCAGATCCTGATGTACATTAGCAAGTGAAAGTCAAGACTCTTAAGAAAGTGTATATTTTTTTCGTTAACTCTTAGAGATTAAGCATTCGGAAGAAAACGGCAAGAAAATTCGCAGCGAAGGAATTTGTCTTTTGACTTTGACCGAAAAAATAATCAAGTAGTGCATTAGGGAAAGGATGCAGGTCTTGTAGTGCTTCGCCGGCTCACTAGATGGCGTTGCTGGATGGCCGACTTTTCATAAGGAGATATAAATTTTTGTGATTATTATTGGTCTCTCGGTTTATTTATTATATATTTTATTGTGGAAAATGGAAAATAAGTGTGAATGAGAATGAATGATAATTGTTTTTAGTGATGGACACTATATATATTTTGCCTCTCTCTCTCTCTATATATATATATATATATACATTTTTTTCTTTTTTTCTTTTCCTTTTTTGAGAGGCTATGATCCTGCTTATTTGGATATTGAGGTAGTAGTAAATGGCAGGCTTGACATCAGATTTATCAAGGCTAAATATTAATTAGTAGCGAAATAATTGCGAGGTCACATCGGGACGAGGCCTTAAATTTCATGCCATGAAAACCACGATTTCAGGTGATGTCAAGAGAAAATTAGAGTAGCTCTATTACAGACACAAACTCTCTCTCTCTCTCTCTCTCTCTCTCTCTCTCTCTCTCTCTCTCTCTCTCTCTCTCACACACACACACACATATGTATGTGTGTGTGTGTGTGTGTGTGTGTGTGTGTGTGTGTGTATGTGTGTGTGGTTTGTTTGTATTATATATATATTTTTTATATATATATATAAATATATATACATACATATATATATATAAATAAACATATATATATAATGTTATATATATTGAAATTCATATATATATATATATATATATATATATATATATATATATATATGCTTATGTAGGTATGTATGTATGTATGTATGTAGACA
>NC_061832.1:5008438-5013438 GCF_019202785.1 Penaeus chinensis
TAGAATGATATAACAGGATGAAACGGAGAGAAGGAGATTTGGTAGTAATGATGATATTAACATATTAATAGGAAAACACGAAACAGAAGAAATAGGGGACAGGAAATGAGGAGGAGAAGGAAGAGGAGGAAATAGTAGAAATTATAATAATGAAATAGAAGACAAAAATAGGGAAGGACATTAAGGAAGAGGATTAGCAGAAGGAGAGTAATAGTGAATAATAAAAAAGAAGACGATTAACAAGAAGTAGAATAGAAACGGCGCCTCATGGATTCGACCCCGAGTCAAGGCAGGTTTCGGATCAGTAGGCCTAAGCCAGGATTTCAAATAGTGTAATTCAGCCCATTCATACATACTCATGTACACATACATACATACATACATACATACATGGGTATATGATATGCGTTTTATATATATATATATATATATATATATATATATATATATATATATATATATATATTGATTATATATATATTGTCCTTGTTATTACCCTTATCCTGTATCTCTTCACCCCCACCCCCACATACATATATATATATATATATATATATATATATATATATATATATATATATATATATACATGTGTGTGTGTGTGTGTGTGTGTGTGTGTGTGATAGATGATAGATGGACAGATATACATAAACACACATTCACCTAAACAAGCACACACACACACACTACACACACACACTCACACACACACACACACACACACACACACACACACACACACACACACACACACACACACACACACACACACACACACACACACACACGTGTGCAATCATCTCGCAAGCATCATAACGAGGATTATGAGAAAAAAATATAGATAGATAGACAGATAGATAAATACACAAACACGTGCACACTCTCTCTCTCTCTCTCTCTCTCTCTCTCTCTCTCTCTCTCTCTCTCTCTCTCTCTCTCTCTCTCTCTCTCTCTCTCTCTCTCTCTTTCAAATATTATTATTATTCGTTTTCAAAATGTAATTTCTCCTCTCCCATCAAGAAAAAACACGAGTGAGTTTTCAAACCCTCTTTCAAATGAGTACCTATAAAGCAATTAAACTTTGACGCTGATGACTGCAGTCTTTGTATATTTTTTACTTTATTTTTCTTTGATGTGTTTTTACGATGAAGAAGCTCATTAGTTTTTTCTCCTTTTTTTTTATTTTTCTTACTAATGTCATATGAAGACTTTGGTTACAAGTCTGATTAACTGTAGCTCCAGTTCGTTAGTGAATAAACATTCATTAATACTGTGTGTGTGTGTGTGTGTGTGTGTGTGTGTGTGTGTGTGTGTGTGTGTGTGTGTGTGTGTGTGTGTGTGTGTGTGTATGTGTGTGTGTGTTTGTGTTATGCGACTTTGCAAACATTTTTTTTTTTAAGATACAGTCATACCGTACATTTACATGTTACCATATATACACGAACACATACAGGTCAAACAGTGTAATTACACAGCACCAAACCAGTAGTGTACACTAATAACAAATATTATATACTGTGTCCCTCTTGTCCTAAAGCAAAACAAGAATTTGTGATATGTTACAAATCGCGATCCTTGTAATAAAAAACATGATACATTTCCTCACACGCAGAAACATTCCAATAATATAATTCCCATTACAAAAGCATTTTCATTAACTGACCTGCTTAGTCAACAGGGTGACTAATCTCGGAAAAGAAGGAACTGGCAACTCGCCCGAAGTCCTGAATACTCCGAATCGCCAACTCTCTTTTCATTATAGTCAGGCAACACTTAATAATAATATATAAATATGCTTCGTATATTTAAAACTTACAAACAATATCCTTTTTATTTTTTGCTATTTTTGTTTCGATGAAATTTGCTGCTTTCAACATATATTGTGTGCTGTGCGGTGCAGCGGCAGCGATCTCGTCTAGCAATCTTGCTGACCTGCGTTCGCATTCCTCGCCGCCAGTGGATGGTAACCCCGGCCTTCCTTGCACACAGGGTGTAACTTAGAAGCAAAATATGTCACACCAAGAATATCCATTGTAACAAATGGAATCAAATTAAACCTTTAACCTTTAACCTTCCTTTTTTTTTTTTTTAGATGGACTTAGCGGATGGGAGTCTAGAGTGAGTTGTCATTTTCTTTTTTTTCCAAAGATTGGACGCATTATTGAAGGCAACTTCCTTGTCAGATCATACTTATGTTATGTAGGAAAGTGTGTTGGGATGTGGTTAGAAAGACTGACTTGCTTTTGAAACGAGGGTTATAATGAAACTGATTAAAAATAGGAATTCAGGGCAACTAGTATTAGATTTATATTTTACAATATATGTCTGAAAGAAGGAAAAAGTTAGATACTGAAAGGGAGAAAGAACCTCATAGTTTACATAAAAACAAGCCTTTAAAGGCAAAAGATTAGAGTGGGGCAAACCAAAAGCAGGTACAATACTATCAAGAAAAAAAGGCATAAATTAATAAAAAAAAACAAAAAAAGCAACAGAGATGATTACCGAAAGAAAGTAAATATAAATAAGTAGAAGCGGTACGAAGCTACCTAGCTCATAAATCTCCTTCAAGTCCTTCGACGTGACAACTGGAACCAGGATGTATCAGGTCAAAATACAATCACTGACAGACGTTAGAGTTCGGCAAGTCATTCAGATCTAGAACCTCTGTGATACACCTTACTCATAACTAGAGGTTCTTTCATAATGGCTGCCTCATCTGACAAGGAAGTTGCCTTCAATACTGCGTCCAATCTTTGGAAAAAAAAAAAAATGACAACTCACTCTAGACTCCCATCCGCTAAGTCCATCTAAAAAAAAATAAATAAATAAATAAATAAAAAAAAAAAAAAAAAAAAAGGTTAAAGGTTAAAGGTTTAATTTGATTTTATTTGTTACAATGGATATTCTTGGTGTGACATAGTGTCTTTTTTATTTTGCTTCTAAGTGTTCTTGCCTCTTCATCTCATAGGCTGCAGTTTCCCACAAATAACACCAGCGGCTCGTGGTCCCTTGACCGGAGTGCTAATACAGAAGTCTAAAGCGACGCTATGGCCAATGTTTATAACCCAAACGTGGTGTGACATCCCGGTGCTGAAAGAAAAGGCTGTTCGACTCCCAAAAGACATTAGGCAATCCAAGGGCACTTTTCAAGTCATGGACAAGAACTTTGTTTCTCACTCGGGCCAACCAAAAAAAGAAAATTCGTAGAGGTAATTAGGGGAATAGATTTACTGAGGTAATATATAGCAAATAAAATAAATGGGATTAACAGAACAATTGACAGAATTCCCTCTGACTTTTTTATCAGATTTTGTGCCGTACCTAGATCAAAGAAATTGACCCAAAGGGTT
The DNA here is from genome assembly GCF_019202785.1 of Penaeus chinensis. Lineage (NCBI taxonomy): Eukaryota > Metazoa > Arthropoda > Malacostraca > Decapoda > Penaeidae > Penaeus > Penaeus chinensis. Next base: position 5,011,789 of record NC_061832.1, read on the forward strand.
ATGGATAATTTAGGTTAATCTTTCTCTCCGCGTCTGTGTATCCCTATTAGCAGGACTAGATAATCCATGATATATGGAAATATCGTCGGTTACCCCTGACCGTGAATACATTTTTTCTAATTCAATGGTCTATCGAATGTTGTGGGAAATAAGAATACCTGTTTTTTTTTTTTTTTTTTTTTTTTTTATCTTCCATTAGTTTCTTCAGTTTACCTGGTGAGCGTGTTTTTCTAACTAATAGTGACAATGATTTAGGATATAATTCCTATTACCTGTTACAGACCAAACAAAGCATCAGATTCTTGATCGCTAGACAACTTTCTTTCTTTATACTTGGGATGTGCCTGATATGCAACAAGATGAACAGATGCAACTCACTGCTGAAATTTGTTCTTAATTATTCCACTGCAATTTAGCAATATATTTGCTTCTTGTGCCTCACATCAGATAGAAGCGCATTTACTCAATATGTAGTCATTTCCTTGGAAATTCTGTAATAGAGTGAATACTTTTTTCAGCTGTCGAAGTAGCTGCATATTCTTATTCTGTATGGTTGCATTTTCATCAGTGGTTGTTATATTAACAATGGTACTTGCGTCTTCAAATCAAAACGAAAGAAACTCTGATTGTTATTTAGAGGAATCTGCTCAGGCATCTTGACTGTATTACGTGCCATTTTTGGTTTATAAGCCCCTCATTTGGCTCGGACGATCTTTACGATGATGATCTTCCTCGCTCAAGGCATATCCCTTGGTCTGGGGGAGACTCTCTTCTCCACTAAATCTGAATAATGTAAGTTACACAAATGAAATCTGATTTTCTTTTCTTTTTTTCCATTAACATTTTCTTTTCGCCGTCCGAACAAAATGCAATACCCTGAAAGCCTAGGGGTTTGATCAAGAGCGAGAAATAAAAAGGTAAGGGAATTAATATAGCTGAGAGGATACGACAGCAGATCAAGAGTACCGAAACTAAATGTGCAGATGGAGTGAATGAGGGATAAAGAGTGTGCAAGAGTGTACTTAATCAAGAGAATAAGCTTACAGGGTCATGAAAGAGATGGATTGATGAAGTACTATGGCCCAGAACACCACTTGCATATGGATGTCCGAGTTGGCAAAATAAACATATATGGGAGAGAGAAAGGTGGTGGAATATTTTATAATAGCAATTACAATTGCAAATTACCAAATGTACTTTAATGGTGTACAGTATTGTGCAAAAGCGGGATAATCCACCTTGTTTTCGTGTACTGCTTCACAGTAGTCAATTCTCCTTTTCTGCAAATTGTGTTCTGACTTTATATGGTCTATGCCAAGTGTAACACTCATACAGATATTAGTAGGCTTAGTGCATTTGATACTGCTTTTGTTGTCTTCTTTACGAATTCATAAGATTGCTGTAACAAATTATAATAAGAAAAAGAATCTTCAGAAATACTGTACTTCTTCTCATGTGGTGCAAAAATTGTGTTTCCGGCACCTGGGATAAGTTCTTGATTGAGTTCATATAAATCCACAGTTTCCTCGTCTTCGTTGTTGTCTAGATCATTTTACCCATAAACTTACCAATTTCATTTCAGTATTTACCTTTCTGTTTCTTGCACCCATGTTCATCAGTAGTCAAATTCTGTCTTTACTTGCATCAGTT
>NC_061832.1:5045938-5048438 GCF_019202785.1 Penaeus chinensis
TGAGGGGAGTGGGTGGAAGAGGGGGGTGGAGGGGAGGGGGGTGGAGGGAGACGGGAGTGGGTGGTTGGGTGGGGGGAGGGAGGGGGTGTGAAAGAAGGAAGGGGTGTGTGGATGGAGGGAGGGAGGGGAAAGGGGGGAGGAAGGGGGATGTGGGTGGAGAGGGGGGAGGGGTAGGAAGGGAAGAGAGAGGTAATGGGAGTAGGGATGAGGACGAGAAAAGATAGGAACGGATGAGAAGGTGTAGAGAGGGGATAAAGAAGGGAGAAAGGGATGGAAGAAAAATAGTGAATAAGTATTGGGAGAGAAGAGGGTATGGATGGATTGGAAAGAGGGGATACGTGGAAGAGAAAGGGGGAGGAGGGAGAGGGGAGGGTTGGTATGGGGTGGGGTCTGGAGGAGATACTGAGAGGGAGAGCAGAATGGGCAGGGAAGCAGATAAAAAGGAAGTGGGAGAGAGGGGGGAAGAATGCAGAGGAAGCGTAAAAGGGACAAACTGATAATGAGGAGTGAAATAAGAAGAGGGAAGGGGTTAGAGAAGGGAACGAAAAGAGGGAAGACGTATGGGACGAGAAACCGAGACGATAAAAAGGGTAAAAATGGAAGAAAGTGAGATGGGGAAGGGTAGGAAAACAAATAGAAGGAGAGAAAACGAAGGAAGGGAGAGAGGAGAGAGGGGGAAAGGCCAGAGCACCTTTCTGGGAACGTCGAGCTGTCTGTCCAGGATTTTCATCAACGTCAGGAAATATTTTCAACCGGGCGAGGATGTAGAGTGAAGAGAGTGAAGGATAATGCTACGAGGGAGGTATTAGTGGTGATTGTACTTATACATGTATCTGCACACGTAGAGACATACACATATATATACAGATAAATAGAGATATAAACATGTACATACATACGTACGTACATACATCACATATTATATATTCATATATAAATATATATATATATATATATATATATATATATATATATATATATTATATATATACTATATATACATATATATATATATATATATATATATATATATATATATATATATACACAATATATGTGTGTGTATATATATATATGTATGTGTGTGTGTGTGTGTGTGTATGTATATATATACGTATGTTTGTATGTATATGTACACACACACACACACACACACACACACACACACACACACACACACACACACACATATATATATATATATATATATATATATATATATATATATATATGCATATGTATGTTTGTATGTATATCAGGCACAATAGAATTCCAAATTACCTTCTGATACATCCAGTGTCTATTTAGAAGTGCATTCCTATGTTTTAGTTATGCTGTGATCACCAGTTTTTAACTACCGTTAGTTGATATGCTCGTTACGATATGCTCGTTAATATCAATTTATGGCTTGCCATACATAATCACTAATTAAATATTTATCAAATATTCTTATAATATTGTCTAATAAACATCTTTATCACATTTGTGTTTATCATTTTGTTTTCAAGTTTCTTTATTATAGTCATGTAAATTTACAGCGGTACAAAGATAGGGAGTATAAAGCCACTCTTTAATTAACTTATATTTACAGCAATCACCGAACAACAATGTCACCACATACCCATCCTGTGAAATAGAAGATGACTAATAAAGACAAGCTAGAAATATACGGAAAATTTACCTGAACCACAACCCAGCTCCACCGACTACCGATTAGCTATCGTCACCTCCTTCCACAGGCCCGTCTGAGGTCGTTATCTTCCTCCCTCCTCCGAGTCTCTCTCCACGACTCGAGTCGATCAGACTGAACCCCGAACCCTGAACAAACCTTCAAGTCTCGTCCCTTAAGTCCGTCGTGGTCGAAGTAAAGCGGTGTGAGGTCATGTAAAGGTCATGCAGTCGGTTGATGGGAAGAAAAGATAATATATATATATATGTGTGTGTGTGTGTGTGTGTGTGTGTGTGTGTGTGTGTGTGTGTGTGTGTGTGTGTGTGTGTGTGTGTGTGTGTGTGTTGGTGTGTGTGACGAACAGTGTGTCCTCCGTTCCCAAATTAATTAGCTGGTTTTTGCAAGCCCTGAAAACGACGGTTCATGTGGCTGAGTCTGATTAGCATATATAAACAGGGATTAGGCACACACTTGGTTGGGTAAACAAGTGGATTAGGGGTGAACACAGCGTGATTAGAAATGCCGCATATTATTTTGTATAGATTGGTAGAGTGTTTAATAAGATAGATAAGTTGATTAATATATATAGATAGACGCGTGCGTATCGGGGGTCTATGTAACGTATTTTCTCATTGTTATTATTATTATTATTATTATTGTAATTATAATCACTATTGTAATTCTTATCATTATTATTATCATCATATCATTATTATCATCGTTATCATTATTATCATCGTTATCATCATCATCATCGTCGTCATCATCATCATCATCTTTATTTTTATTACTGTTATTTATTACTATTGTAATGATTATTATTATTATTAT
>NC_061832.1:5058438-5063438 GCF_019202785.1 Penaeus chinensis
TTAAATTAATAACGTTAATATTCATTTCTTTTCCATATACATCTCTTAATTGTATTAACGTGAATAACTTTTATTTTACTCGAGTTTACTAAGACTAAAAGTATATTATTATGTTGCGCAATTAAAATTTTCTTTAAAATTTCGCTAAATAATTCGGGGGCAAAATTTCGTCATTAGGAATGTAAATGACAGTTGAATGTTTTTAATGAAAAAATCAAGGTTTAAATTTTTTGGGTTTTGATGATGGTGAGGGTGAGCAAAAACTGAGGAGGAGAGGAGAGAGAGAAGAAAGAAGAAGGGGGGAAAAGGAAGCAGGGAGTGAGAGAGAGAGAGAGTGTATGTGAGAGAGTAGAAGAAAGAGAGATAAAATGAAACTGAGAGGGAAGGGGAGAGAAGGAGAAGGGGGAAATTGAGAGAGAGGAAAAGGGGGAAAGGAGAGAGAGAGAGAGAAAGAGAGAGAGAGAGAGAAAAAAAAAGAGAGAGAGAATAAAATGAAACTGAGAGGGGGGAAGGAGGACAAAATAAGAACAGAGAGACATATATAGACTACGCTATATAGACTTCAGGAAGTAAGGAAGATAACTATTACTAGGGAATATAGAGACGTCAGCACTTATAAGATTTGGAGCCACAGACACGATATCATTTTGCACGACAGGGGATCAAACGATCACCCGAATTAAGAATCGGTCTAAATAGTAAGTGTTATTTTACTATGTCTTATTTTATCTAGAGTAAAAATAAACTTAGAAATCACCAACTAATTCTTAAGACAGATATTCATAGATTGTTAACAAATCAAGCATATTTTACGTAAATTAGATATTACAGCATCATGGAGGTACACAGTGATTTACAATATATAGGTTTAACTCTTAAGTTTATACACTGATGCCTGATACAGAGAAGGAAGGATTTGTTATGTTACCTATTGTAACGGTCTTACAGAGATAGTTATCTCCCTTTTTCTCTATTCCACCTTCCCTTTCCTCCTACCCCTCCCCCCCCCCCCCCCCTCCCCACCACTTACCTCCCTCCTTCCTTCCCATGTACTCAATTTTCAATCATTGTCTTTCTTCCCTCGACTCTCCCTCCTTCCCTCTTCTACTTTCTCTCACCTCTTCCCCTCTCTAAAAGCGCACTACCACACCGTCAGCGCTGTAGTGTTCGCGAGCACACCAGGCTGGGAACCCGGGATGCAATAACCACCCAACCCGGGTCTTTCGTATGTAATATTATTGTTAATGTGATGATTATTAGTATCATATTTATCATTATTGTTATCATTATTTGTAGTAATAGTAGTACTGTTATTATCATTTTATCATTATCGTTTTCATTATTTTATCTTCCTGGCCATACCACTACCAACAGTACCTGCCGCTACCCCTACCCCCGACCCTCCCCCTTGACTGCGAATCACCCAACGGCCGTAACAGCAATTTGCAACTGGAGGGGCAGGGGGGGAGGGGGGGGAAGGACCGGGCAAGAGAAGAGAGAAAGGTTATCGAAGTCGGATGAGTGAAGGACGCTCGGGAAATGCGTCAAGCAACACCGGAATAGAGTTTTTATCCTCTGTTCCGAACGCGAAGTGAAGTTGGAGTGTGAAGTTAAGGGATGTTGTTCATTTACGCCATTGTTTTGATTGTTTACGAGTTAAATTCTAAGTGTTTTTTTTTTTTTATTCTAGTGATTGTTGTTTATGTATATCCCTGTGTAATGTTAGGCCCATCCCTGTTGCCCTCTACACACACACAAGCGGCCCCACTACCACACTAAGGGCGGACGGGATATTGTAATAGCATAATACGATGGACGGATACAACACTCATTGTACACTTACGCAGTTACCTTACACTCGATAATGGAAGTGATAAAGATATGAAGAAAAATAATGTCCCATCTTCTACCTCTTCCTATAAAACTATGGTTTATTATGACTCATATAAAAACTGCCAATCATGAGTTTCCAATCTGACTGGTATGATAATTACGAATGACAGTATTCTGATTAAAACGTAGCTCAATTTTAAACAGTGAAACTGAATTTATATCGACCAGTTTTTTTTTTGTTTTTTGTTTTTTTGTGACGTAATGTTCCAATAGATCTGTTAGTGGCCGGAAATTACATAAATTTGTCATTTTTGCTTCTTTTGTAAATATATGTGATTTCTCTGTCGATCCTTCATCATTCTCTTCCTCCTTTTCCTGCCTTCCCTTTGCCCTCTTCTTTACCGTTTCCTTTAGCTCTCCTCTCTTCCCTCACTTCTTTCTGCTCCTGCCCATTCCTTTTTCCTAATCCATTCCCTTACCCATTCCCCTCTTTCTTCTTCTCGCTCTTCCCATCTCCCTTTCCTTTTCTTCCTTTCCCCTCTCCTTTCTCTTCCCCATTATCTCTTTCCCTCGCCTCTCCATAATTCACATCCTCCTCCTTCCCCATACCATTTCCCTTTCTCCCTTTCTTCTCTTTCTTCTTCTCTTGATCTTCCCTCCCTTCCCTCACATATACCTCCTAACCCCCTTCTTTCCCTCCTCCCCCTTTCTCTTCCCTCCCCTTTGCCCTTTCCTTCTCCTCCGTTCTCTCTCCTTTTCTTCCTACCCTTTCCTATTCCCCAGTTTCTTATCCTTCAAACCCTTCCCTCTTCTCCCTCGCCTCCCCTCTCCACATTATCTCCTTCCCTCTCTCTTTACCACTCTCTCTTCTTCCCTTCCTTCCCGTATACTCATCTTTCTCTCCCCTTGCTACTCTCCCTCCTTCCCTCCCCCTGACCCAATTTCCCACGCCTCCCCCCCCCCCCCCCCCCGGCCATCCAGGTTTAGACTATGTCATTACCCCACATTCAAAGAGAAACTCGTCTGCAAGTTTCTTGGATTAACTTCAAGGAAACTAATTGTTTTGCTTCCCTGTGTCTAGCAAGTTTCTCCTTGTCTGTCTGTTTCTTCTCTATCTATCATCTCTCTATCTGTCTATCTATCTTTCTATCTATCTATCGTCCTCCCTCCCTTTCTATAAATATACATACTCACATACACACACACACACAGTTTTGTATATACATGCATATATATATATTTATATATATATATATATATTTTTTTTTTTTTTTTTTTTTTTTTTTTTTTTTTTTTTTTTTTTCAACAGCCGTTTATTCGACTACAGGTTATTTGGTAGTACCACCCTTAACTGATTGGACGCCCTTCCTAATCAACCGTGGTTCAGCGTGCTAACACCTATGCCACGGCGGCGACTTCCCCTACGACACCTGCGTTTGACTTCTCAAGGCGATATGTCGTTTATCGCCGTGAGGTTCGAGCCCGAGGCGCAGGCATTTATACGACTGCCGCGACGGGGGATTTAAATCGTGTCGGCGTCCAGTGCTCTCTAACCACTGGACCATCGCAGCAGCATATGCGTTGTGTGTGTGTTTGTGCGTGCGTATGTGTGTGTGTGTGTGTGTGTGTGTGTGTGTGTGTGTGTGTGTGTGTGTGTGTGTGTGTGTGTGCTGCTCGATATACTCGTTCCAGTGTACAGTGGGTATATATATCTATCTGTATGCGTTCCTAAGTAAACATTATCTCTTCTTCTCTACTAAAACTACTTCAACATTGCTTTCATAGTCGTAATAACGCACTCGTAATCGCATTTCAAAATGAATGAACCTCTAAATTTAGAATCGTTGTATCCACTTTTCTTCTTTTTTTCCAACAACAACTGGCTGTTTCATAAAGTATCAGATTCAGTGCCTGATAGCCGGGCCATTAGTTGATGAAGGAGGTGGGGCTTCATCGACAATAATTAGCTGATGATGAAGGAGTTGGAATACCCTGAGTCTTTGCATGAAGGGTTTGGATTCGATTCGACACGGTTTCATCACGTTCGAGTCACTGAACAACTTCGAGGTTTTTTCTTTTTTTTTCTTTCTTTCTTTCTTTCTCTTTTTGTCTTTTGATATAGCAAGAGAAATCATTTGAAATATAACAGCCGAAGAAAATGGGGTGGTAAGAGAGACTAGAAGCTTATTAAAGCATTTGAAAGTTGGTGAGATGGGAACGTTTGAAGAAATCCGAGACGAGAACTCGAGTTCGTGATCTCGAAGTGCGAATATCGAAATCAGACAATGATTTCCTTTAATTTTTTTTCTCTCTCTCACTTTTTTTCAGGTAACACATTGAACCATGTGTAGTGTCAGGTTAATGGTCAGATGATCAGGTAATTAACTTCATAAATGGAGAAGGTGATGAGTTATTGACAATTGGCAAAAAAAAAAAAAAAAAAAAAAAAATACCGATAGATTTTGCATTTAAAATAACAGTTTTTTTTTTCGCAGATTCCCTTCAGTATCTTAAAAAAGAATACATTATAACATCCTAATCCATATTTCATTAAAGCTCCAAAGCCCAATAAATCAATAAAAAATAAATTATATAAATTGAACAATGACATATAATAAAATACATAACCAACGGCCCGAAAATTCGCAAGGATATGGAGTTGATGAATCAGTTGGCTGAGATAAAATGTTAAAATAGAAGAAGAGAATAAATATTGAAGAATGAATTATTCAGTTTAGAGAGGTTTAGGTACGTTCGAGTTACCATCTCTCTCTCTCTCTTTCTCTCTCTCTAACTCTCTCTCTCTCTCTCTCTCTCTCTCTCTCTCTCTCTCTCTCTCTCTCTCTCTCTCTCTCTCTCTCTCTCTCTCTCTCTCTCTCTCTCTCTCTCTCTCTCTCTCTCTTATGTCGAAATAAAAAAAAACATTCTGTTCCCCTCTCCATCGATCTGTCTATTTGCAACACCTCTTTATCATCATATTTACGAATAATTCAATTTCCTGAACAGGCCGCAGCCCTTCTCACTGATTGAGTTGATCGAAGGAGAAATGTAAATAAAGTAGACACTCCAAGAATTATTTCGTTGATGTACTTCCATCAACCGAAGAGAAACAAAAATAATACATTAAAAATCAATAGAGTCAAAGTTATGTTATACAAATATATAAC
>NC_061832.1:5073438-5075938 GCF_019202785.1 Penaeus chinensis
AGTATATGTGTATATATAATGATAGAGAGAGAAGGGGTCATCGATATGCATGATGTTGTATCACATAATGTATAGTCGCTGATAATCCCGAAGACAAAAAGTTTCCGATCTTATACTTGTAAAGTGTAAAAACATCATCAGCAGGAAATATTAATGTACACTTTGATAAAGAGAATTGCAATATCCTTTCTCCTTTTTTATTGTAGTGCACGTTAAGGCCAAGGTCCCTCCCCATGAAGGTCAGTGGGCATCTGTAGCGTAAACATATCCCCTGATGTGAAATCCCCTTCTACTACTGATATGACCTGATGGTATGTCACAGCAGGGAATCTCTTAGTCCCCCAGGACGAGTGGAGTAGTTGAATAAAAAGATAAATAAAATCACCGTGTACAAAGGCCAGGGAGAAAAGGAAGGGATGGGCTAGCATAAGGACTTCATAAGATGCAGGAGGAGGGTAAAATGAAAGGAAAATATGTAGTAGAAAACGTAAGAAAGAAATGAAGTCAAGTAGAAGAGCCTGTGATATGTTGTGTAGGTTTAAGTGCAATCTTGTACGGTCCAGTTCCTATCTTTAGTCAATATTGCCACGTAAGACTCAGTACTTAGCTTTTCCCGTCCTCTTAGGTTCCTTAGCTAGAGCTGCCGGCCACGTAGTAGCAGACCTATTAAAATATATATATAAATGCCAGAGGATGAGAAAAACGCCTCGTGGTGCAGTAGAACAACGCATGTATTTTTAAGAAGGTGCAAAGCCCGCGGGAGGCCGTGACGTGTGAACAGTTTTAAACTTTGCAAAATGGCAACAAAACTTGAAAATAAACAATAAAACACAACGTAGATATATAGTTTTAAAAGAGTAAAAGACATTAGATAAAATCATATAAATATCGTTTGCATAAAAAAAAAAAAAAAAAAAACATGTACGAACTCAATGCAACTGACAGCCAGCAAGCTCAATTTCAAGAAATATTGACTGTTCAGTAAACCTGCACATGATACTCGCAGGAAAATCAGTAAAGGGGTAATATCAGCAACACAACAAGGGAGATACTCACCAATGCACGCAACCCCACACGCACCCACGCAAACACCGCAAGCAAGCCAACGCAGCCACGTATGTTGACCTAAGTATGTAGACAAGGATATGAAAACCATTGCAATTGTATATACACATACACACCCACATATACATACTCATACGTGTACTCATGCTTGCACACACACACACAGACACACATACGGTGCACGCAACGGGAGCGTACACACACGCGCTGAACAGAACACACGGAATGAACATTATCTAAAAAGCGCGGGTGTGGGGGGGGGGGGGCGCTAAGTGGTGTGCCAACCTAAAGTAGTAGTATCGATATTAGTATTAGCAATATTGTTATTGATAGTGATAGATAGCAATATTGATTATCTTTATCATAATCAACATCATTACCATTATCTACATTATGGTTATCCTGTCATTTTTAATATCATCCTTATTATCATTATTATCTTTGTAATTATTATCATTATCATCACCGTTAATATACCTGTTATCATTATAATTATTACTATTATTGTTGTTATTATAATTATACTTATTACAATTATTGTTGTTATTATAATTATACTTATTACAATTATTGCTATATTCCTTATTACCATTACTTTTATTATTCTTAAGACTTATGCTTATTCTTATTCCTATTATTATTATTATTATCATCATTCTTCTTATTATTATCATTCTTATTATCATAATCATTATTATTATAATCCTCATTATTATCCTTATTGTTGTATTGTTATTACTATTGTCATTATTATTATTATTATTATTATTATTATTATTATTATTATTATTATTATTATTATCATATTATCATTATCATCATTATTATTACTATTATTATTATTGTTGTTATTATTATTATTATTATTATTATCATTATTATTATCATTAATATTATTATCATTATTATCATTATCATTATTATTGTTATTATTACTATTATTACTATTATTATTATTACTATTATTATCATTATTATTATTATTATTATTATTATTATTATTATTATTATTATCATTATCATTAGTATTATCATTAAAATCATTATCATTATTATTGTTATTATTATTATGATTATTATCATTATTATTATTGTTGGTGTTGTTGTTATCATATTTGTTTTTACTGATATTATTATTATTGTTATTGTTATTATTATTATTATTATTAATATTATAATAATCATTATTATCATTAAAATCATTATTATTATTATTATTATCATCATTATCATTATTATTATTATTATATAATCATTGATTATTATGATCATCATTTTCATTATTGTCATCATTATCATTTTATTATTATTATTATTATTATTATTATTATTATTATTATTATTATCATCATTATTATCATTATCATTATTATTATCATCATCATTATCATCATCATTCATTGTTGTTGTCATTATAACTATTATTATTATCTTT
>NC_061832.1:5090938-5095938 GCF_019202785.1 Penaeus chinensis
GATGACACACATACACGCAGACGCAGAAGCAGACACTTCAGGCTATTGAAGGAGACAGACAGAACGAGAAAGAGAGATGTAGAAATAGATGAATATTTGGATAGATAGAAGGAATAGACTGGTATTTTTTTTTTTTTTTTTTTAAGAAGAAGAGGAAGGAAAAAGAGAATAATAATTACAAAGAGTATGAAAAGAAAGAAAGATTTATAATAAAGAAACACAAAAACATGAATGCAGAATAAAAGGGCGAGGAGAACGAGGAGGAGGAGGAGGAGGAAGAGGGGAGAGAGAGAGAGAGAGAGAGAGAGAGAGAGAGAGAGAGAGAGAGAGAGAGAGAGAGAGAGAGAGAAAGAGGAATGGGGGGGGGGGCAGAGAGAAAAAGAGAGGAAGAAGTGAGAGAGGCTGGGGGCGGAAGGAAGAGGATGATATAATAAAATAATAACAATAAAGTAATGGTAATAATGATGATAAAAATAGCAATAATAACAAGATAATAATAATAAAAATGATAATGATGATGATGATAATAGTAATATTAGTAATAATAGTAATAATAATAATAGCAATAATAGTAATAGTAATAACAATAATAATAGTAATAATGATAATAATTATGATAAATAAATAAATAAATAAAAACAATAATAACGATAATGATGATTATGAGAATAATGATAACGATAATAATAATGACAATAAGAATAATGTTAACAATTATAATAATAATGATAATTATGATAATAATAATAATGATAATACTGATAATAATGATAATAATAATGATACTACTAATAATAAAAAAGATAGCAATAATAATAATTATAATAATAATAATGATAATAATGATAATAATAATAATAGTAATAATAACATAATAGTAATAATAATAACATAATAGTAAAGATGATAACAATAATAATAATTATAAGAATAACAAAAATGATAATGATAGTAGTAAGAATGATAACAATAATATAATTAATAATAATAACAACAAAAGTGATAATAACAAGAAGAAGAAGAAGAATGATATTGATAATAATAATAGTAACAATAACAGTAATATTAATGACAATTATGTTACTAATATTAATGACAATTATGTTACTAATATTAATGATTGTGATAATAATAATCATTATCATCATACTATTGATAAAAAAATAACAACAATAATATTATATATAATGATGACGATAATGAAAATATCAATAATGACATTAACGAGGATAACGATGGTATTAAAAAAGTAATAAAAAAAAAAAATCATCTGAGTAGCATTTTATCATACAGGGATAGAGGTGTTCAAAAGCATGGGTGAAGAAAAGTCAGTGAGGGGATAGAGTGGGGGAGGAGGGCAGAAAGAGAAAGAGAGAGAGAGAGAGAGAGAGAGAGAGAGAGAGAGAGAGAGAGAGAGAGAGAGAGAGAGAGAGAGAGAGAGAGAGAGAGAGAGAGGGTGGGGGTAAAAGAGATAGAACGAGGGGATATTGAAACGGAAAAGGGTGCAAGAGACAAAGAGAGAGAAGAGTGAGTGCGTAATATAAAGGGAGAGAGGGAGGTACACAGAGAGTGAGAGGGAGGGGGTGGGGGTAGAGGCAGATAGAGGTAGATAAACAGAAAAAGAGAGAGAAAAAGAGAGAGAGAGAGAGAGAGAGAGAGAGAGAGAGAGAGAGTTAGAGAGAGAGAGAGAGAGAAAAAGAGAGAGAGAGAATAGGAGGAAGAAAAAGACTCGCGCATTTCCACCCAGCATCCAAAATACGAAAGAAAAAAAACGAAAAAATAAAGAAAATGAGGAAGAAATGGAACAAAAGAGAGAAAGACAAGTCCATCAAAATAAGAAAAAGAAAAAAAGAAAGAGAGAGAGAGAGAGAGAGATAGAGAGGGTGGGGTGGGCAAAGAAAGAAAACGAACTGAATGAAAACGTTAAAAAGGCATAATTCACGGAAAATCAAGAAAGAAAACATAGAGAATGACAGAGAGTGGACATAGAAAAATTAAATAAAAAAGAGGAAAGAGAGAGAAAGAAAAAAATACAAAGATAAAGGAATAAAAAAAAAACGAAGAAGAAATTATAAAATTAAAAAGAAAACAGCTGAAACTAAAAACAAAAAACAGAAAGCAATGAAAAAACAAAAATAAAATAAAAATAAAAGGAAAGAAAAGAAAAAGAGACGACCCAGCTCATGCTCCCAAGTCTAACAAAAATAATTATAATAATAATAAAAAAAATCATTTAAAATAATAAAAGAAATAAAGCAGAGAGAAGAGAAGCCGAAAGGAAAAAGAGAGTGCAATAAAAATTATAATAAGAGAGAAAATGATAATAAAAATGAGAGCGCGCGAGAGAATAATGATAAAAAAAGAGAAAAAAAGCGATAGAAGAAAAGTCAGTAAGGAAGATCCGAAAGGGAAGCACAAAAAAATGACCGAAATAAAAAATAACAAAAGGAGGAAAAAGAGAAAAGGAGAAAGAAACACAGGGAAAGAGTTCTCAGAAGCAAGAAGGACGAAAAGAGAAAAAAATCATAACAATAATAAACAATAAAGAAACCAATAAAAACAGCAACAATGGAGGATAACGAAAGAGAAAAGGAGACAGAAAGAGACAGAAGTGGAAAAAAGGAAAGAGAAAAAGAGACAGAAACGGGAAACAAAGAGAAAGAGAGAGAAACGGGAAAAATAAAGAGAAAAAGAGACAGAAAGAGAGACAGAAACGGGAAACAAAGAGAAAGAGAGACAAAACGGAAAAAGGAAAGAGAAAAAGACAGACAGAGAGACAGAAACGGAAAAAAGAAAGAGAAAACGAGATAGAAAGTGAGACAGAAACGGAAAGAGAAAGAGAAAGAGAGACAGAAAAGTAAAAAGAAAGAGAAAGAGAGAAAGAAACGGAAAAAGAAAGAGAAAGAGACAGAAACGTGAACATGAAAGAGAAAAAAAGCCAGAAAACAGAAACAGAAAAAAAAGAAAGAGAGGCAGAAACGTAAAAAAGAAAGAGAAAGAGAGACAGAAACGTAAAAAAGAAAGATAAAAACAGACAGAAAACAGAAACGGAAAAAAAGAAAGAGAAAGAGAGACAGAAACGGAAAAAAGAAAGAAAAGAAGAGACAGAAACGGAAAAAGAAAGAGAAAGAGACAGAAACGTCAGAAAAAAAGAAAGAGAAAAAGAAACAAAAAACAGAAACGGAAAAAAAGAAAGAGAAAAAAAAACAGAAAACAGAAACGGAAAAAATTGAGAGAAAAACAAACAGAAAACAGAAACGGAAAAAAGAAAGAGTAAAAGAAACAAAAAACTGAAATGGAAAAAAAAAGATAAAGAGAAAAACAAACAGAAAAGAGTAACGGAAAAAAGAAAGAGAGAAAAACAAACAGAAAACAGAAACGGAAAAAAGAAAGAGAGAAAAACAGACAGAAAGCGAGAAACCAGAAGGAACATCCAGCTTAGGCGCCCAAATAAATGCCCCCGATTTAATTATACATTCTACCACGGCGGAACTCAGACATAAGAAATTTCATTACGAGACCCGCGTGTGCACGAAATGTAAACGGATGACCCCGGGTCCTCCTCCTCGTCCGGGCGATTCCAATGGCCGGCCGATCTGTGGGAGTCGTTCGTGTGGGGAGTTTTTTGGGATTTGTGTGGGTAGGTTTTTGGGTTCGTGTGGGTAGGTTTTGGGATTCGTGTGGGTATTTTGGGGGATTCGTGTGGGTAGGTTTTTGGGATTCGTGTGGGTAGGTTTTTGGGATTCGTGTGGGTAGGTTTTTGGGTTCGTGTGGGTAGGTGTTGGGATTCGTGTGGGGAGTGTTGGGATCCGTGTAGGTAGGTTTTGGGATTCATGTGGATAGTTTCTGGGATTTATGTGGATAGTTTTGGTCTCGTGTTGTCGATTTGTGGGATGCATGTAGGTATTTGTGGTCTTCAATTAGTGGTTTAAAGATGATTTGCAAGGGAATGCGTCGATCTGTGGTCTCGTATGAAAAATTGTGACCTCATGTGGTCGATTTGTTGCCTTTTGTGGATGTTTCTTGCGTATCCGATTTATGGTCTCCTGTGGCCAATTTGTGGTCTCATGTGGCCGATTTATAGTCATATGTGGCCGATTGTGGTCTCACGTGGCCAATTTATGGTCTCATGTAGCTAATTTAGGGTCTTATATGGTCAGTTTGTGGTTGTGGCCGATTTATAGATTCATGTGGCCGATTATGGTTTCATGTGGTCCTTTTGTGGTTTCATGTGGTCAATTCTCATGTGGCCAATTTGTGATATCATGCGGCCGATTTATGGTCCCATGTGGTCAATTTGTGGTGTCGTGTGGCCGATTCATGTGGACATTCGTGGTCTAATGTGGCCGATTTGTAGGGAAATGTATCCTGTTTGCGGTCAGGGATATCCGACTGAAGTCTGATATGTTATATTTGCATTAAGGTGTTGTCGAAACCGGGGTAAAGTCTAACACATTGTACCGCAAAATAGATACATTAGGATCTGAGTCCTCATGTATCCCTTTTGCAGTACAATGTGTCCGATTTGCGGTTAAATGGCATCCAATTTCCGGCCTAATGTGCCTAATGTGCGGTTTTTCCTTTTTGGCCTATTGCGTCTAATTCATGGCCAAAAAACGTTTTTTTGTGTGTCCGATACATGTTCTTAAGTTCCGATTACGGTTTAATGTGTCCGATATGTGTTCTTCATTTCCGATTTTAGGCCTAATGCGTCTAAATTCAGTTTTTTTGTTCCGAATTCTGGTCCAGTGTGTCCGATTGGCTTTCTTTATGTTCAGATTTGTTATAATGGGTCCGATTTGCGTCTTATTTCAGTATGTTTCCTCTAATGTATTCAGTTTTCTCTCTTAAGATTTTTTTTCTTTGTCTAATGTGTCCTATTTGATGTGTAATATTTGCGGATTTGCTCTTCAAGCTCCGATTTACGTTCTAATTTTCCGAGTACTTGTCCAATATGTTTGATTTTATATACATGTGTGTGTGTGTGTGTGTGTGTGTGT
>NC_061832.1:5123438-5125938 GCF_019202785.1 Penaeus chinensis
CAGCTATATCTATATCATTATACTGAAATGTGTTAAACTAATGTTATTCTACGTTCTTCTGTTACATTCTACATAATCTGCATTACCTCACATGTTTGTCACATACATATCATCACACACACATTACATACATATACATATACTCATTGCTTCGCCTGTTTATTCAATTCCTCTTGCTACACTAGACATTCTAATTTTGTCTTTCCCTTCTGCAAGCTTGGTATTGCTGTAACTTTGCCTTTCGTCTCCACTGATTGCCGTTATGCTAATTGCGTTATTTATAGCCTCCTAAGACCACTCTGCAAACGACAGGCAGACTCCTGCGGGGAGCCAAGGAGCAATACCTCTCTCCTAGGAGCAGCTGCCTTCCAACATCATTACTCCTTTAATAAAAGAATCAAGACATTTCGCTTCTCTTCGTAAAATCTAAAGGTCATCTTCTACCTACTCATATAGGGTCCATCTGCATGGGCTTTCACAAAGCGATTTCATTAAGAAAAAAAAATAACTAAAATAATAAAAAACAGAGGAAACAAGTCAAATGACTGCATAGAACCTTCATACCCATTGCCCTCTTGCCCTCTTCCTATCGTAATAAAAGGTTTTAAGAATCCTAGAAAATAATTCACGAGAATTGTCGTATTTCCTCAGGCGAAACTCTACGGGGCGCAACCCGCGGAACCCAATTCACAGACGTCAGAACTGAGTAATATGAAAGCTATCTATTTTATTGAAATTGTAAATCATTGACTGCAGATTTACACCATACTTGCTCAAAGAGGTGTGGGATGCAAGGCAAGGAAGGCATTCATGAAACAAGCAATTTGTTAAGAGGATCGAATTGTGCGTGTGTGAACGAGAGAGAAGGAAGCCGTGAGGGGTAAAACAGGGTGTAAAATGTGTTGTTTGTGTGTGGTGTGTGTGTGTGTGTGTGAGAGAGAGAGAGAGAGAGATGGAGGAGAGAGAAGAGAGAGAGAGAGAGGAGAGAGAGAGAGAGATGGTGTGGTGGAAGAATTGGGGGTTGGAAATTGATGTATACGTTTTTGTATATTTTGTTTTCTGTGTGTATTAACACTTAAATCTTAAATACCTGAGATCTACAAAAAAAATGTTGTACAAAGGCTTAAGTGAATTTTAAGATAGACATGTGTACATATTATGTACACAAACACACACACACACACACACACACACACACACACACACACACACACACACACACAAGGTGTACACATACGCAGGCACGCACGCACGTACGCACACACGCACGCACGCACGCACGTATGCACACACACACACACACACACACACACACACCACACACACCAACACACACTATGTTTGTATTTTTTGTGAATAGTATGTACTGAAAAGCCTTATTTAAAGACATACTGACTTCTGATAACTCGATAATCGGAGAGGCGTGAAGACAATACGATGCACGGCGTCGAGAGGTTAGAGGGGCTTGTCTATAGTACTGTTTACTCTAATAGCACTAGTTCGTGGCACTGATCGAATTTGAGGGTCACACTCTTGCCACAGTGCCTCTGCAAGACAAGCACGGGAAGCGATCAAAAGCATAGGAATTGTAGAATGGTCGCTAAAGGTCTCTACAGTGAGGTTAGTATAAGATGGGCGCAAATGTAGATACCAGTATGTGTCTTGCCTTAACATAGACTGAAATGGTGTATTGATCGTAGCTATGTTAGGTTGCCGTAGCCTAATGGGTTTGCCAATGAGCTAGGGGTCGAAGCTTCGAAACGAAACCTAAAGCTTCAAACCCATTCTAAAACTGACCCACACAATGCATCATTTCCTGTACAAAGAAAAAGCAACACTTCACAATATATAATATACACGAAATGTTTCCAGCAAAGGGAATGGCGCTAGATTAGAGTATGGGGAGCCAGAAGCCCCTTTCAGGGGATTAATCTTCAACAGCCAAATTTCGAACGCTTTTCGAAACAAATTTTCTAGCTACGTAATATATATATTTTATATATATATATATATATATATATATTATATATATATGTGTGTGTGTGTGTGTGTGTGGTGTGTGTGTGTGTGATGTGTGTGTGTGTGTGTGTGTGTCGTGTGTGTGTTGTGTGTCTGTGTCTGTGTGGTGTGTGTGTGTGTGTGTGCGTGTGTGTGTGTGTGTGTTGTGTGTGTGTGTGTGTGTGTTGTGTGTGTGCTATATATATATTATATTATATATGTGTGTGTGTGTGTGTGTGTGTTGTGTGTGTGTGTGTGTGTGTAAATATTATATGAATGTTTGTATATATACATATACATCTGTGTTATATATAATATATATTATTTATATAAATATGTGTGTGTTTGTGTGTGTGTGTGTGGGTGTGTGGGTGTATATGTTGTATATATATAATATATATTTATATATATATATTATATATATATATATATGATATGTATGTATATATATGCATATATATATATAATTTATATATATATATGTATATATGTATGTATAATA
>NC_061832.1:5143438-5148438 GCF_019202785.1 Penaeus chinensis
CTCTCTTTTTCGTCAACTCAGGTAACTGTCAGCTCAGCAAATGTTTCTATTACTGCAACGACTGGCCAACAAAGAGGTTTCCAGTCAGCAATCTGACAGTTCAAAGGGAAACAATTTTCAACGCACAAACGAAAGGTAGGCAAGGACAGAGCGGAGAGTGAGAAAGAGCGGGAGAAAGAAAGAACAGAAGAGAGTGGGATGTAGGGGAGGGAGGGAGAGACCGAGAGACAAAAACAGATATATAAATAGACAGACAGACGCATAAAACCCTAGAGATAGAGAGAGAGAGGGTGGGGGTGGAGGAAGAGAAAGACAGAGAAACAGGGCAGACAGAGAGACAGAGACAGACTGACAGACAGACTGACAGGCAGACAGACAGACAGACAGACAGACAGACGGAGAGAAAAAGAGAGAGACACAGAGAGGTAGATAGATAGATAGATAGATAGAGAGAGAGAGAGAGAGAGAGAGAGAGAGAGAGAGAGAGAGAGAGAGTTTCCAGTCCAAGGATGTTAGGAGAGGAGAGAAGAGAAGAGAGATGGGGGGGAGGGGAAGAGAGAGAGAGAGAGAGAGAGAGAGAGAGAGAGAGAGAGAGAGAGAGAGAGAGAGAGAGAGAGAAAGAAAGAGAGACAAAGAGAGAGAGAGAGAGAGAGAGAGAGAGAGAGAGAGAGAGAGAGAGAGAGAGAGAGAGAGAGAGAGAGAGAGAGAGAGAGAGAAAGAGAGAGAGAGAGAGAATTAATGATCGCTACAGTATAAAACCAGAAACGTATCTAATACTCAATACGTCAGATTGTTACACTCATAGGATGTCAGCGTAACAACAACAAAAAAAACGACCTTATAACAAGGGAAAAAAAGGGTCGGCTTCGGTCTCAGGATTTACCCTTGTATGTCATTAACTTCGAAGCTAAGGGCTTGGCTTCATTCCAACTGCTGGCCAGAAAATTCGTAACAGGAACATTATAGGTTTACAACAGGTGGGACAGTGGGAATAAGGCTTGTTATATAATTATACTGGAAGAGGATTATGATTCTGGTTAGAAAGGGATAAGTAGTACTCCTTGGTACGTTATGCTACTGGCACTGAAATTTCAATAAGAAAAGATCTGTAACACTTCTAGATATTAGTGAATTGCAACCAAAATCGAACCTGGCCTGTGTATAATTAGGATATTCTTTTATACCTTCCTTCAGGATCTACTGTCCAAAAAACAGCCATAATCTGTGGTGTGAATTATAGTATGAGTTATTATACAGCCATAGAACATAGTAAAAGAACACTAGTAAAAGAAGGCGTTTAGGTCTAGATATAACTAACCAGAACCTCAGCTGGAGCAAGTCACTATAATAGGATTAAAATCTATGCGTAAAATATAATGATATTGTGCCTGTTTATCCTAGTTAGATAAAATGCATTAAGCACAATGTGTTTATAGAAAGGAACGACGGCGGTAGGTAGCAACTTGGATGGGAATAAAGATTTAAAAATGAGGAAAAAAGGTGAATCAGTTATTGACTAATTATTTAAGACAGTCAATATGAGTTAGGAATTCTGGGAAAGATATTAGGAATATTCATTCAAAACGCTTAAACCTTATTTCGAAGAAAGTAAATCATAATCGCCTATTTTAGAAAACACGAATCAAAGTTATAACCTTCGGAAAGGTATGGTTTGCGTGTAAGTATGAAAAATGTACAATAATGCAAGCGATGTTACAGACGATTGATAATCAGAAGTAATTACAATAACTAAAAAAAATGAAAGAAAGTATGAACACCAAAAATAGATTGACACACTTTTCTGAAGAGTGAAATTGGACTCTCTTGAGCAGGTAATCAGGTGTGAAGGAGAACTGAAAATTTTGATAAAAGTTTTGCTGAAGAGAATGTTACATGAGGAAAGAAATACTAGATAATAGCGATAATAAGAATAAACTATGGTTGGGAGCAACAAGTGGTAATGATAGTGATATAATGATAATGATAATAATGAAAATATCATCCTTAATTATAATGTTTGTCATCACCATTAGCATCGCTATTATTATTTTCATTAAGTGCTTTATATGTGCGTGTGTCTGTATTCGTTTGCGCATGTCTGTGTGTACACCGCTTACACGATTTGATAAACAGCACATTTCCTGTTATTCTATTTCCTCCTAAATTTTAACATAGATTCTCGTCTGCCTTTTTCCTTCATCACAGCATATGCCGCAACTATTAGCTGTCTAAGTAAGCGTGCATATTTAAGAATCCTTCCTTGTACCTCAGCATTAAAATTTAGTCGTTCAGGTAATCTCATTTGCATAATAGGAGGTAAGTATCATGCAAGGGGCTGGTAAGTTTGCATGTATATCACTTAGTAGGATTTAGAACACGGAGCTTTACTCTTTGCTCAGTCTGTTTCTCCTTCTTCTTCTTCTTCCTCTATTGCTTCTGCTCCTTCTTCCACTACCTCTTCTCCTTTTCCTTTTTCTTCCTCTACTAGTTCATGTTCTTCTATTTCTTCTTCCTCTTCCTCTTCTTCTTCTTCATCTTCTTCTTCTTCTTCTTTATCGTCCTCCTCTTCTTCCTCTTCTTCTTCTTCCTCTTCTTCTTCCTCGTTTTCTCCCACATCTTCCTCTATTATTCTTCCTCTATTCCTTTTTCTTCTTCTGGTCCTTTTTCCCTCTTAACTCCGATGCACCGTGTTCATAAATTTACCCGGATAATCCTGTAGAAATCTCGTCTTGTGTAAACGAGGTGTATTTACAAGATAATTTGTTTCTCATTTGCATGCATACTCATATACATGCTTCTATACATACATACATACAAACATATATACATATGGCAGAATGACAGACAGATAGACATACAAGCACACATACATACAAACATATTTACACACTTAAATACATACATACATATATACATACTCATGCAAATATACATACATGCCGTACATCATTTCCTATAAATGTATGCCAATACATATATGAAGCTTATATGCACATCTTTCTCACCCTCTATCTTAATGGCTGCACAGATAGAGATAAGCAGATTAATAAGTAAATGCATATATATATATATATATATATATATATATATATATATATATATATATATATATATATATATATTTATTTATTTTTATATATATACACATATATATGTGTGTGTGTGTGTGTGTGTGTGTGTGTTTAAATATATAAAGATGTGTATATGTTATGTATATATATATATATATATATATATATATATATATATATATATGTGTGTGTGTGTGTGTGTGTGTGTGTGTGTGTGTGTGTGTGTGTGTGTGTATAAATACATATATATACATATATATATATATATATATATATATATATATATATATATATATATATATATATACATATATATACATATAACATATATATATATATATATATATATATATATATATATATATATATATATAACTTCACGCTTCACTTGTTCCCACCGATGTTCACCGGATAATGTTATTTGCATGTTCTTTTTTTCTTTCTTTCTTTTCTTTCTTTCCTTTTTTTTACGCTGTTTTAAATCGTGTTGGTGCGAATGATATTACTTTCCTGTTTCCGCTTTAACAGCCCTCTACTTCTGACCTTATTTCCATCACTTAGGTTTGTATTATAAAGTATAAACAGTGGAATTTATGATTATTTTGTTGTTGCTTTTCCTGTCATTAGTAGCGAGACCCATGGAAATACTACGAAAAATATGATGAAAAATAAGAGGTAACTCCTTTCTCCTTTTGCCTTCCTCCTTCTCCCTTGCTCTTCCATTCTCGCTTTCCCTGTCTTTCTACCTTTCCCTTTCCCTTTCCCGCTTAGCTACCCTCTTTTACTTCCAAATCTTCCTTAAATTCTCTCCTTCCTTCCCACTTTAAGCTCTCCATCTGCTTATTCCCACTTCTCCTTCTCCTTCTCCTCCTTCGCTTCCTTATTCCCTTTTCTCCCTCACCCATCCCCCCCCCCTTTTTTTTTTTCTTTGAGCCCCCTCTCCCTTCCTCCTCCTTTTCCCCTTTTCCATCTTCGTTTCCTCTTTAAGTCCCCTTCGTTTCCCCTTTCCAAAAGTGATGATTATAGTAAAAATAATAACTGAAATAATAGCAGTTATAATAATAGTAATAAAAACAGTAATGATGATAATAATAACTTAAAAAATAATAGTAATAATGATAATAATAATAATATTAATGATGATAATAATACTATGATAATAATGATAATAAAACTATGATAATAATGATAATAATAGTAATAATAATGATAATAATAATAACAATAATAATGACAATAATAGCAATGATAATAATGATAATAATAATAACAATAATAATAATAATAATAATAATATGAGAAAAGGATTCTCACATTTGACTGTGTGTGGGCTTCTTCTTTATTCTTCCTTTCCTTGTTCCTCTTCCTCTCTTTTCTTCCTTCCCTTCAGCATTTCCTTGTTTCTTTCCCTCTCTTCTTTTCTTTTATTTTCCTCTTTATCTTGTTCTTCTTTCGTCAACTTTCCTCTCTCTTCCTTCTTCAATCTCCTTCGAAGCCATTTTTATATTCCTAAAACTTGGATCGTGATTCCGGGCTCGCGAAAACGGCTTGCTTATCTTTCTGGTGCAATTTTCTTCAATCCATGGTTTGGGTTTGCTTCGACTGTTTGTTTGTTTGTTTGTCTGGCCGTCTGGCTGTTTGTTTATTGGTTTTTGTTTCTCTTTGTCTGTTTTTTTTTTTTTTTTGGGGGGGGGGGTTGAATTCCCTCTCTCTCCCTCTCAGCCATTCTCTCTCTCTCTCTCTCTCTCTCTCTCTCTCTCTCTCTCTCTCTCTCTCTCTCTCTCTCTCTCTCTCTCTCTCTCTCTCTCTCCCTCTCCCTCTCCCTCTCTCACTCTCTCCCTCTCCCTCTCTCTCTCTCTCTCTCTCTTACTCTCTTACTCCTTCCTCCCTCCCTTCCTCTCTTCCCTTCTCCCTCCCTCCCTTCTTCCT
>NC_061832.1:5183438-5185938 GCF_019202785.1 Penaeus chinensis
CTTCTCTTTTCTTTTCTTTATTTTCTTCCCCCCTTAATATATATATAAATATATATATATATATATATATATATATATATATATATATAAAACACATCGCAATTGGTTTTCTTTCCTTCTTTCTTTTTTTTTCTTTTCTAAATATGAAAAGAAGGAAATGAGATACAAATTATCGTATGTTGCAATCGTCATATTCTTTCCTTGTTATTCTTTTATTTCTTCATTTTCTTGTCTTCTTTAATATTACTTAATTTACTACCTCATTTGTTTCATTTTCATTATTTTCTTCATTTTGTCTTCCTTGGACAACCTTTATCTTCTTATCCTTCTGTTCTCATGTTTTATTTATGTTTTTCTTTTACCGTTTTCCTTTTTTCTTCCTCTTCTTCTCCTCTCCATTGTCTCCTCCATTATTTCCTTGTGGACGAGTTTCGAGAACATAAAAGGAAAAATAAATAAATACCCGTTTTCTGTGGTCTCTCTCGGAGATTAATCTATGCAATTTAATGCCACGTGATAACAGGAGATTAGAAAACGGAGATGAAGAGGAGAGCAAGATAATAAACAGGGAGATGAGAACACAGAGATAAGAGATGTGGATGATGAATCGGAGCGTGAGGGAAACGCTGATGATAAGGGGGAAGAGAAAGAGGATTATGAGTGGGAGAAAGTATGCTGATAAGTGGAATATATATATATATATGTGTGTGTGTGTGTGTGTGTGTGTGTGTGTGTGTGTGTGTGTGTGTGTGTGTGTGTGTGTAAATATATATGTATGTAGGTATGCATATATATACATATATATATATGCATGTATATATATTTGTATGCAGGCATGTATACTTTTTTATACATACACACATACATATACATACATACATACACATATATATAAATATATATATATATACATACATATACACACACACACACACACACACACACACACAAACATATATATATATATATATATATATATATATATATATATATATATGTTTGTGTGTGTGTGTGTATATATATATATGTATGTATATATATATTTATATATATTTATATATGTGTATGTATGTATGTATATGTATGTGTGTACGTATAAAAAAGTATACATGCCTGCATACAAATATATATACATATATATACACACATATATATATACATACACACACACACACACACACACACACACACACACACACACACACACACACACATATATATATATATATATATATATATATATATATATATATATATATGTGTGTGTGTGTGTGTGTGTGTGTGTGTGTGTGTGTGTGTGTGAGTGTGTGTGTGTGTGTGTATATATGTGTGTGTGTGTATGTTTGTGTGTATATATATGTATACATATGTCGGTATATATATGTGCGTGTATATGTATATATATCTATCTATCTATCTATCTATCTATATATATATATATATATACATATATAGAAGGGGTAGCAGGGGCATTCTGCCCCTAGCTAGCAGTTGGGGTCTGGCTGGCAACCCGGTCCCGTAAAACCCCTCACCAGCAGGCAAACCAAGAAAGGAGAGAAGGGGTCGGAGCCATCCCGGAGGAGGTGACTCCGACCCCGATTTGCGGCCGGGGGTTCCTGATCCCTGGCTCGGCGTCCTGACCAGGGGCTTACCTGATCGGGACGTCGACCCTGGTATGACGTGTGCAGGGCAAAGCCCTCCCAGGGAATCCTGCACCATGAGGTTACGTGGTGGGGGGTATGGCACCCCCGGCCCCCACTCTTCCTCCTTGGGAGGCATGCCTGGTTGTGCCGAGGCGTCGCCCGGCCGGAGGGCCACAAATGGGGTCAATCTCGGGCGAGCGTGCCATGTAGCGGCCTGGAACATCCTCAGTCTCTCGGAGGATGATCGACTGCCTTTGTTGTCGGGGGAGCTGGGGAGGCTGGGGATTGCCATCGCTGCTCTCTCTGAGGTGCGACGGCCTAGTAATGGTGAGACCAGTAGTAGGGGTATACCTACTCTCTACTAGGGGAGTCGCGGTGACTGTCTCTGACCGTTCCCGTTCCTCAGTCAAGAAGGTTACTCCTGTTGATGAGCGCATTCTGCTTGTGAGAATGAAGCACACTTTGGGCTTCATATACTTAGTGGCAGTTTATGCTCCTACTGAGGGAAGTGGGCTTGAAGAGAAAGAGATGTTCTACACCAAACTTGACTCTATGGTAGATCAATGTCCTTGGGGAGACACCCTCATGGTCTTGGGAGACTTCAATGTGGTCACTGGCACTGACAGGGAAGGATACGAGCTATGCATCGGTTCATATGGCTCTGGTACTAGGAACATCAATAGCTCATACCTCCCAGATCATTCGCAAGATCTAGGAGGCTGAGGATTGCGGCTCGTGGTACCAGAGACGAGATATACACCGCTGGACTTGGTGCTCCAATACTGGCGTTGTAGCTAAAGAGATCGACCATATTCTTGTGGATACTTGCTGGAGGATCCTTCAGAACTGTAGAGTTT
>NC_061832.1:5190938-5193438 GCF_019202785.1 Penaeus chinensis
CATGCTAAACAGTGACGTTACTATGTAACATCATTAAGTTGCAGTAATGTTCCCTGTTATTATCACTATTTTTATTGTCATTTCTGTTATCGTTCTTAATTGTATTATCGGGATTATAATGATTAATGGTGATATTCTTATAATTTCCATCCATACCATTCTTCTATCATTGATTGTATTTATATCTTTTGTTATCATCATCGTTCTTGATTTCATCAGAATTGTCATAATTTTATTGGTATTATTTTCATCTTCGAAATTTTCATTGTTGATGCCGTTATCATGATTATTATGAAATTGTATTTCTAGTGATAATAATGATACTTGTTATCATTATCATTGCCTATTTTCATTAGCACCATTATTATTCATATCATCATTGCTACCATCAACATCATTATTATCATTATCCTTATTATCATCATCAATGTCCTTATTATTACTAATACTAGCATTACAGTAGTATTATCACCATTATCATAATTATCATTTTCATTGCTATCATTACCTTCATTATTAACGCCATTATCATTATAATCCTTATTATTGTTATTATCGTTATCATTGTTTTTTATCATTATTATTGTCGTCCGTTATTGTTGTTATTATTATTGTTATCGTTATCATTGCTATTGTTATTATTATCATTATCATAGTTATTACTATTATCTTTAGTATCATCATCATTATCATTATTATTATCATCGTCATTATTGTTATTTCTAAATCATATCCCATATTATTATTGTTATCATTATCATTATAATTGTCGTTGTTGTTGTTATTACAATTTTTAATACAATCATTATTATCATTATAATTTATATTTTTAATGTTGTTATCATTTCATGATAATCATTATTAGCTTTATTATCACCACTATTATTACTTACTACATTATTATTACTACTATCATCAGCACCACATTTGTTAGTAATAATGCTGTTGCTTATTACATTTTTTTTTTTACCATTATTATCATTATTATTGTTGAAAGATGGAATCATGTAATGTCGCATTGAAATCAATAAATATGAACTCTCCCTGGCCAGGCCTCGAATCCTAGGTCACTCCGGGAATGAAACCAGAGGGCCAATACTAAACCAACCATGCTACGCGACCCACTGAAAGAAGTGTGCAACTAGGATCTCACTGGCTCCATAGGCATTACCTATCTACTCATACTTCAGTCATGATACGAAGTTTTACACACACTCCCCGCGGGCACTCGGTGGAAATTGATTTAGAAATTCAAATCCTAAGTCAGATATACTGAGGTGTATTTATGAAAGATGGAATAATGCAATGCCGCATTGATATCAATAAATTACAACTCGAGTGACCTAGGTTCGAGTCGTGGTCAGGGAGAGTTTTTTTTTTTTATTGTTATAACCATTATCATAATTATTATCATCATTATTATTATCACTATCGTTATTTCTATTCATGCTTTTACAATCCTTGTTATCACCATTTTGATTACTGTTATTATTATTAGCATGAATATTGTCACTTATTATTGTTATTATTATTATTACTACCCTTATCATTATCATCATTGTTGTTATATATTATCATTATTATTATCAAATTTGTTGCTATTATCATTATTATCATTATTATTATTATCATTTTTATTACTATTATTATTATTATTATTATTAATATATTATCATTATCATTATCATTACCATTATTATTATTATTATCATTAATGACATTTTTACTATGATTGTTAATAACGTTATCCATATCATTATTCGTAAAATTTTCTTCTTTTTTTTTTGTTAATGTTTTTATAATTATTAATACTAATTTTGTTGTCACTGATTTTGTTGACATGTTCATTTCCTTTGTCATTACTTTTCATCCTAAAGTTATCATTATTGTTATTTTATGAACGATATTAACTATCACCCTTGTTATTGGATCTGGTGTTGACAATGATTTTTTATTTGTTATTGTCATTGCAATTTAGTGTCATTATAATAATATGTATTAAAAGGACTTCTTTATCTTAATTGTTTTATTGACTTGTTATCATTATATTCGTTATCATTCTCATCACTACTGAGAGGAAAATAACAATGATAACGACAATGGCGATGATCAGGTGGAGAACGAGAATAACAATAACACTAATTAAAATGATGATGATAAAGATTTATACTTATAATGAAAAGTGACCATTACAAATTCAACAAAAACAGAAAATAACACCACCACCACTAATAACAACAAAAGCTCATCACCATCCTCACAACATCACAAGAACAAGGATGAGAAAAATGCAAATCACAACCATCAAAACAAAAAAAAAAAAAAAAATCTTGTTTCCCACTTGCCACTAGAGTTTTTTTTTTCTTTCTGTCTTTCTTTTTTTTCCCCCTTTTTCCCTCCCAAAGTTGCGCCGTGTGTGATTCCCTTGGGAAAGATTAGCTCTAACACATGACATAACGGACCAAGCGAAAGCACTTTGTCATGGCTGGAAAAAAATGGT
>NC_061832.1:5240938-5245938 GCF_019202785.1 Penaeus chinensis
TTTTCTTTCATCTTCTTTCAGTCTTTCTTTCTCTCTTCCCTTCTTCCCTTTTCACATTTATTTTCCCGGTTTTTACTCCTTATGTTTGCATACATTTTTCTCTTTTCTTTTCATTTAAGAAAAATAGACTAACACAAATACAGTATTTGTTCACATGAAAAGGACACACAACCACACAATCTATATAATATATTATTATCATTATACAAACAAACACACAGCAAGAGAGAAAGAGAGAAAAAATATCTAACATTTATTTATAAAAATAATAATAAAGAATACGAACAAAAAATACAGCAAATAATATATAACACAAAAGTACTGTAAATAGTATACAAGACAAACAAGTATTATAAAGTTTACTTCAAGACTCATGTAGCATGACTTAGTAAAGGCCCTTAAGTGGATCTCAGTGTCATTCACACTTTGACACAACGCACATCCGGCACTTGACCAAGAGTACTTGACACTGTCTAGCTCTTTTGTGGTGGTCCGCTATCGACACACTGTTGCGAGAGCTTGATGTATGCAAATGATGCAGTTGACCTAATTTTGACACATTTTGTTGCAGTTTGTCTTTTTATTTTCATTTCTTTTTTATTATATCGTAATTATATCGTTTTCTCGCTCTCTCTCTCTCTCTCTCTCTCTCTATCTCTCTCTCTCTCTCTCTCTCTCTCTCTCTCTCTCTCTCTCTCTCTCTCTCTCTCTCTCTCTCTCTCTCTCTCTCTCTCTCTCTCTCTCTCTCTCTCTCTCTTCTACAAAATTCTGGAAACAGAAAATTTCGAGAAAAAAGTTCTACCAGGTATGTCTCCTATCTGTGTTGCTGATTCTATATTCCCATAATTAAGCTGCTAAGTTTGATCAGTTCATGAATATGACTATAACTTAAAAAGCCTTACGTAACGTGTTTTCCTCTCTCTTTCGATTAGATGATCCAAAATTGAAAACAATAATATACATTTGCATGAGTTATTGAAAGTGTGGAAAGATGAAAAACATAAAGTAACAGTCTCTTCTATAATCATAAGAATTTTGAAATATAAGTAACAAGGTTCTTGTTGTTGCTAATGTTGTTGTTGTTTTTATTAGTACAATCATCACTGTTTCGATGTTATTGCTTTTAACATGATTTATATAATTAACATTATCCATTGTTAGTAGTTTTATTGCGTACATATTCATGACGATAAATCGAATTAGAAATACGTTAGAAAAAACAACTTTCTTTTCGAAAATTATAATATTTTTTGTCTTTTTGTTTCTTCATTTTACCCAGCCTCTCTCTCTCTCTCTCTCTCTCTCTCTCTCTCTCTCTCTCTCTCTCTCTCTCTCTCTCTCTCTCTCTCTCTCTCTCTCTCTCTCGCTCTCTCTATCTATCTATCTATCTATCTATCTCTCTCTCTCTCTTACACAATTCTTCTTCTTCTTCTCTTCTCTCCTTCGCTCCTCTCCTTCTAGCTCCCCCCCCCCCCTTTATCTCCATCTCTTCTCTATCCTCCCCCCCCCCCCTTTCTCTCCATCTCTCCCCTCTCTCTTCTTTCTCCATCTTTCTCTCATACCTTCAATGGGGGAAGGGGTGGGGGGGTAGAGGCGAGTTGGAGAGGGTAGGAAGGGGGGGCATGGGAACCCGGGGGAGGGGGGGTGACAGCTTGAAATTGCATCCCTTGCAATTTAAAGCAATATAGTCCTCTCCATCCTCGATATCCTGTCATATTTACACATTTCCCTTCTGTACACATTGCACTATATTCATTTTTGCCTCTTCCTTTTTTTTTCTTCTTTTTTTTATCATCATATGAATATTACAGGGCAAAAAAACACAAAAAAAAACACACCCACACACAAAAATCATGCGGGAGAAAGTGTCTGCTCATTCAGAACAATATCACGATTGCAGTTTTAACTTTGCTTGGAAAATATGAACACTTTTTTTTCGGTTTACGATTATATAACTTGGTGCCGGATTCTTATAAAGAGTGGGAGGGCGGGGTGGGGGGGGGGGCGACAACGGGTGGAGGGGCTAAAGGTTATGTGTTTTTTGTTGTTTTTTTTTAATACAAAGAGGTCACATTTTGGGATTCTTTGATGATAATGATGATGACAATAAGATATCATTATTGTTATCATTATTATAATTATTATTGTTATCATTATTATTGTTATTACTATTATGATAACCATTATTATTATCATTATTAATATAATTATTAATGTAGTTATTATTATTGTTATCATTACTATAATAATGATAATAATAACAATAATAATAACGATTATTATTATTGTTATTATTATTATTATTATTATTATTATTATTATTATCACCATTATCATTATTACAGTCATCATTATCATTGTTGTTGTTGTCATCATCATTACTACTACTATCATCATTGTTATTATCCTTATCCTTATCCTTATCACTACCATCATCATCATCACCATCATAATTATCTTTTTTATCTTGATAATGATAATAACGACGGTAATAATAGAAATAATCTTAGAAGCTGCTGCTGATGATGGTGATGAAAAAACTTACACTAACGATGATAACGACACTGTTTTGTGCTATAAGCCGTTATGACCCACTCTCGGTTCCCGTATCATGATATTAGTGACTTGAGCCTTAAGAACTAATGGAAAATTGTCCTTATACGTATTCTTTGTTACTTTACGCCTTTCATATGTCCAATTTGTTTTTATGCTTCATTCTTCCATATGTTCAGTGAGCTGTGAAGGTCAGTTTTCTTTTATGTTCATTATGTTCAGTTTGTTTTCACGTCTCGAGTGTTTTTATAGGTGTGCCGATTCTTTTGGCAGTCCCGTTTCCACTCGGTTTTATTACCCTTCTGACTCTTTCGTCTCCTCGTCCTCTGCCTCATTTCAACACTCTTCGTTTTCTTGAGTTTCCCCGTCCATTCTCTTTTTCCGTTTTCGTCGGCATTCTCCTATATTACGTCTTTTAGCTCCTATCTTTATTCTCGAGTTACTGCCTTTGTGTGTTATTTTTAATAATTTACCATAACTTCTGCTTATCTCAATTCTAAGTCGTTTTGATGCTTAGATCGTACAGTTTCCTCTACATTATTCCATCGAAATTGGCATTCGCGTCCTACTCTCTTCAGAAGGCACCGTACTTTCGCTCTCCTTGCCTTCCTTGCTTCAATACTGTTGCCGCTTCCTTGTCTTCGGTGTGAGGGAGAATTTCGTGCTTGATTGCTGATTCTTTCGCCCAGATTAAGTTGTAAGTACGTGGCAAGGTTGATCGCTTCACTTATAAAATGTATTCTGGTTCATTGATAGATATATAAAGTAGGCCTACTATAATTCGTTTTGTCCCCAGTCAGTTTTATTTGTTCATATCATTCTGTTTAGCCATCTTATCATTTAATTTGCGATTATGTCAATTTTCATCCAGTATTTTGTTTTAATGGTCTTTAAAAATATTGGAACATGAATTTTCAGAATCGGGGACAGCCACACTAAAAGGTCAAAGGTCATCGTTACTATTATCATCATTATCATTATTTTTAAAACTAACCTCATCGTCGTCATAATCATCATTACAATAATTATTTTCACATTATCATGTTTCTTACTATCATTATCATCATCATCGTCATTATCATTATCATCATTCTTACTATCATTATCATCACCATCGTCATTATCATTATCATCATTACTGTTATGATCATAACAATTATTGCTATTACTATTTTTTCTAGCCAGGGCGATGCTCATACTGTGTATTGATAATGAAAACAATAATAGTAACAATAATGATGATTTTAACAAGAATAGTAATAATTGTTATGATAATGATAGTAATTGGTAATGAAAATGACGATGTTGATAATGTGTAAATAATTATAGTAATGATGATTATGACGATGATGATGACAATATAAAGAACAATGAGGATGATAGCAAAATTATAAAAATGGTAATGATAATAATAAAAATAAATTCTAATAATGCTGATAACAATAACAATAATAATTATATTTATAACAATATCAACGGTAATAATACTGACAATTGAAGGGATAATGATAACTGATTATAACAATGTTCGTTATGATAATAATGATAGAAATGATAATGATGATATCAACAATAATATTAACAATATAATAATGATAATAAAATCATTATGGAAATAATTATAGTATTAATGAAAATGGATATAATGGTACTAATAATGGTAATGATAATGATGACAGTAATAATAATGAATATAATACAGCAATATTCATAATGATAGGAGTAAAAATAGACATAATGGTAATGATAATGATTATGATAATAATGATAATGAAAATGGCAATAATAAGGATAATAATGATGATAGTGATAAAAAATAATGGTAATGATAGTAATAGAAGTAATAATAATAATGGTAATGATAGTAATAGAAGTAATACTAATAATGACAATAGTAATGAATATAATGGCAATAGCAGTAACAATTATATGATCATATTTGTGATAGTGATAATGATAATAGCATTATTAAAAATGATAACATCACGACCAGTAATGATATAAATAACAGTAATGATAACTGTCATAATATATTGTCATTATTTAAGTTATGAAATTATAAGACATATTACAATATCAATAACAATATAAACAATTAAGTAATGATATAATTAGAAGGAGAAACAACGATATTCGGAAACGAAATATTTGTATCGGTGTATTCAAAATTAGACCGTAAAGCACTTTTTCAAAATTCTTTACATTACAGCGTCGACAGGCGTTTAAAGGTGTAAATATTTCGTGTAATTGATATTCGACCAGAGAATGAACGATGGGGGAGTAAATGAAGAGAGAGAGGGAGAGGGAAAAGGAGTGGAGGGAAAGAAGGAAATAAAAAGAGGGAAGGGAGAGAAGGAAATAAAAGAGTGGAGAGAGAAAAGGAAATATAAAGGAGTGGAGAGAGAGAAGGAAATAAAAAGAGTGAAGGGAGAGAAGGAAATAAAAGA
>NC_061832.1:5263438-5268438 GCF_019202785.1 Penaeus chinensis
GAGAGAGGATAGAGGATAGAGAAGAGAGTGAGAGAGAGAGAAGAGATGAGAGAAGATGAAAGGGAGAGAGAGAGAGAGAGGAGAGGTGAGAGAAAAGAAAGACAGAGAGAGAGAGAGAGAGGAGAGAAGAGAAAGAGAGAGAAGAGAGAGAGAGGATGAGGAGAGAGGAGGAGAGATAGAGGAGAGAGAGGAAGCGAGAGAGGGGGAAGAGAGAGATGAGAGGGGAGGAGGAAAGAGAAAGAAAGAAGAGAGAGGAGAGAGAGAAAAGAGAAGGAGATGTGAAGAGAGAGAAGAGGAGAGGGGAGAGAGAGAGAGTGAGAGGAGAGAGAGAACGAGTGAGAGGAAAAGAGGAAAGTGACGAGGCAGAGAGAGAGGGAGAGAGAGGAGAGTGAGAGTTGAGAGGGGAGAGAGAGAGGAGGAGAGGGAGAGAGAGAAGAGAGAGAGAGAGAGAAGAGAAGAGGAGAAGGAGAGAGAAGAGAGATTGAGAGAGAGAGAGATGAGAGAGAGAGGAGAGAGGAGGAGAGGAGACAGAGAGAGAGGAGAGGGGAGTGAGGAGAGAGAGGGATGGTCGAGAAGAGAGGAGGAGACGAGTGGTAGTGAGGGATGAGAGAGAGAGTGGAGAGGAGAGTGAGAGAGAGAGAGAGAGGAGAGAGGAGAGTAGAGAGAGAGAGAGAGAGAGGAGAGAGGAGATGAGGAGAGGAGAGGAGAGGGAGAGGAGAGAGAGAGAGAGGAGTGAGAGAGAGAGAGAGAGAGAGAGAGGATGGAGATGAGGGAGAGAGGAGAGGGAGAGAGAGGAGGGAGGAAGGAGAAGAGAGAGAGAGAGAGATGAGGAGAGATGAGGAGGAGAGGGAGAGAGAGAGAGGATGAGAGAGAGGAGGAGAGTTGAGAGAGAGAGAGAGAGAGGAGAGAGAGAGGAGAGGAGAGAGGAGAAGAGAGAGAGAGAGAAGATGAGAGGGAGGAGAGAGAGAGAGGGAGAGATGGAGAGAGAGAGAGACAGAGAGAGAGAGAAAGAAAGAAGAGAGAGAGAGAGAGAGAGGGGAAAGGGAGAGGGAGAGGGAGGGAGAGAAAAGAGGGAGGAGAGGAGAGAGAGAAAGGAAGGGAGAGAGGAAAAGAGAGGGAAGAGAGAGGAGAGAGAGAGAGAGAGAGAGAAGAGGAGTGAGAGAGAGGAAGCGAGAGAGGGGGAAGAGGAGAGAAAAGAAAGACAGAGAGGGGAGAGAGAGAGTAAAGAAGATTTTAAAAATTTTGCCTGGAGGGAGAAGGGATGAAATGAGGGGAAAGGGGAAAGGGGTTTTGGAGGGAGGGGCGCGGGGGGGGATGAGATGAGCGAGAGAAAAGAGAGAAAGAGAGAGAGGAGAGGAGAGAGAGAAGGAAGAGAGAGAGAGAGGAGAAGAGGAGCGAGAGAGAAGGAGAGAGAGAGAGAGCTTTGAGAGAGAGGAGGGGAAATAGAGAGAGGAGGGAGAAGAGAGAGAGAGAAGAAAGGGAGAGAGAGAGAGGGGAGACGAGAGAGGAGAGAGAGAAAAGGACAGAAAGAGAGAGAGAGAGAGAGAGGGGAGAGAGAGAGAGAGAGAAGAGGAGAGGAGAGAGAGAGAGAGGGAGAAATAGAAAAGGAGAGGAGAAAAGAGTGAAAGAGAAGGAGAGTGTAGAGAGGAGAGAGAGAGAGGAGTGAGAGAGAAAAGGAGAGAGAGAGGGAGGGGGGAAAGGGAAAAGAGATGAGAGAGGAGAGAAGAAAAGAGGGAGAGAGGAGAGAAAGAGGAGAGAAGGGGGAGAGAAGGAAAATGACAAACACACGGATAAAGAAAGAGTGAGAGAGAAAGAGACGGCAGGAAAGAGATAAGGAAAGAGACGGACAAACAGACAAACCAGACACACAGAAAGATAGATAAAGAGAGAAAAACGCAAAAAAAGGATAAACTAGTGCACCTGTCTTGCACGCACTCAAATGCACGCACATCCATTTCCCCGATTTTTGACAATAAATCAATTATTACATTCAAATACATCAAATATGTGGCACGATTTCCTATTTATGTTCCCAATCCAAAAAATATATGATTAAAATTTTACTGAAAAAAATAAAATGTACTTAAATTTTATTGGGGTATAATAATATTTTAATAAAATATATATATATATATATATATATATATATAAAATTTTTATATGTATAAGTATATGTATATATATATTTATATATATATTTTAAAATTTATAAAATAAATTTATATAAAAATATATGTATATATATACCTATATATATTATATATTTTTTATATATTTATATATTTAAAAATATTTTATATATAAAAATATATATATATTATATGTGTATTTATATTTAGTATATTATATTATATATATATTTGTTTGTGTGTGTGTTGGGGTGTGTGTGTGTGGGGGTGTGGAGTGTGTGTGTGTGTGGTTTTTGTGTATATATATATATATTATATATATATATATATGTATATATATATTTATTTTTTATGTGTGTGTGTGTGTTCCATGTATACATATACAATATACTATATATATATGTATATGTTATATGCATATGTGTGTCTTATGTATACATAAATGAGTGTGTGTAGATAGATAAAATTGGTAAAATAGATAGAAGATAGTTAGTTAGATAGATATGTATATAAATTACATATGTTTTTTGTGTGTGTTTTTTATAATATATAAAATATTTTTTATTATTTTTTTATATTTTTGAGGGGGTGTGGTGTGTGTGTGTATGTGTGTTTACACTGTTTTTACATAACATAAATATGTATATAATATACACACACACACAAAAATACACACACACACACAATACACACATACAACACACATGCACCACACCACAACACAAAACACACAACACTATGTCGTATGTTTTTGTATGTGTACATATATTTTAAACATATATAAATACAATATATAATATGTGTGTGTGTGTGTGTTGTGTGTGTGTGTGTGTGTAAAATATTATATATATATAATATATATATATTATATGAAATTTATGTATATAATCTATTTTATATTATTGGTTATATATATATATGTGTGTGGGTGTGTGTGTGTGTGTGTGTTTTTTTATATATATATTATATATATATATATTTATAATATTTTCATAACACATTTATAACATGTATATAAGGGAAAATATATAAAAATTGATAGAAAAAGATAGATAGATATAATATAAATATTAATTACACATATTGTATATGATACAATATATTTAACTAAAAATTTATATATATTTTATATATTTTTATATATATTTTATATAAAATATATTAATATATATTATATTTTTATTTTATATTTTGATGTATATTTTATACATATATACATCTTTATATATAGATGTAAGGGGGATCGCACCTTGCACCACTCTCTGGTGCGCAGGACTGGGTTTCACTGTTGAAAAGGGGATAAGGACAGTTTTATTGAGTCTTGCGAGGGAGGTCGAAAGCCTTTTCCCTTGTAAATGACCTTCGTCCTGCCTACCAAGCTTGAGAAAGCTGAACTCCAAGCCCTCCTCACAGACGACTGCAGTCCCGTCAGCAAGTGGCCAGATAACTCAGATTGTGGGGTGCGTGTGCGTTGGGCTGGTATTTTGAGCAGTTGTATAAGGTTGATCCACCAACAGTTAACATGGATGCGGGTAATGTTGGGGACCTCTGCAGATCCACCCATCAGCGAGGATCCACCCCCCCGGGCCCGAAATCGAGGGGCGTTTCTCCAAGTGAAGAGTGGTAAAGCAGCAGGGGTCTGTGGCTTTCCCAGCCGAATTTTTTAAAGGTGGTGGAGAAACCTATGGAAAGGGGGGTTTGCAGGGCAGTTGTCTGCCATTTGGCAGTACTGGTCCCCTTCCCCCGACGCTGGGGGGTTTGTGGTCATCCCTCTCTGGAAGGGGAAAGGGGATCGGTTGGGACTGCGCCAATCACCGAGGCATTACCACTCTCAGTGTACCAGGAAAGGAAACTCGCGCACATCTTACTGGGGAACGTATAAAGGGGCACCTGTTAAAAGGCCCCCAAAGCCCGGGAAAGAAATCTGGTTTCACTCATGGTAAGTCCACAATGGGACCGCACCCTTGGCGCTTCGAATCATTATAGGAGCGCCGTCGTGAGTTCGGACTTGGGCTGCTCGCACCCTACATCGATTCAAGATGGGCCCGTTTGACAGGTGCTCGCGAATCTCTCTGGGATCCTGAGACTAAGGGAATTCCAATAAGGATTATTGGACTAATAGCAAACTGTATACAGGGACTGAAAGTGCTGTAAAGTGTGGGGGGGGCCTGTCGAGCTTTTTCCCTGTTAGTTCAGGTTTTGAGGCAAGGCTGTGTTCTTGCACCAAAAACTTTTGAACACTTGCATGGATTGGTACGGGTTTGAGCTACTGTTTCCCAAAATCACTGTGGAGCAACTCTGGGCAATATCAGGTTACAGGACCTTGAATTTGCCGATGATGTTGCCGGTACTTCTGAATCTCTGGAAACCCTTGTGGCGGTTTGATGGGATTTAGCAATGAAGCGAAAGCCCCTGGGGGTAAGGGGCTCCTGGACCAGACCAGATCCAGGATTTGGGGGCCTCTTTGGAGACCTGTACAGTCGATAGTGCTTGCGGTGAAAACATCGAAGTCACAAAAAGCTTTATATACCTCGGTAGTGCATTCACTACTCGGGCTGTCTGACAGAAGTCAGTAGGGCGGATTGGCCTGGGAGAAGGGGTCATGAAATCTCTCGACAAGAGTATTTTGGGGGATGTCGGTACCTGTGAAAAAAGGACCAAGTTTCGTGTTTCCAAGGTCCTGTTACTCCAGTTTTACTCTATGGTAGTGAAACTTGGAACCCCTATCTTGTGCTCTGGAATCCCCGTCTTGATGCCTTTTGTTAAAAGATCCTTGCGCCGGATCATGGGCTTCGGTTGGCGGGCCAGGGGTCCCAAACCAAAGGCTGCCCCCCGTGAGACCGGGACAGGACCTGTTACTTGCACAATTGT
>NC_061832.1:5318438-5323438 GCF_019202785.1 Penaeus chinensis
CTTTCGTGTTGATTGGTGGTTGAATAAGTGCCAAGGCAGGGATTGTAGTTAAAAGAATAATTTCATAGTCGAGTAGTTTATAACCGTCCCGGCTCCTTCAGTCTAGGACAGAATGTATACACCAAGATAACAGTAAATAAAAAAATAAAAAAATCAGCATAGGTTTCAGGATTCCTCACAGAACATTCGAACAATCCATAGCAAGACTCGTTCCAGCATGCACGCGAAGGCAGAGAAACACGTAGGAATAGCGCATATCACGAGTATATCACGAGTATACTAATGGATACAAGTGGAAATACATATATACACGTAGCGAAACAGCAGCTGCGAAACAGTTCATCTACGCCTCCCCGCTGCATGGCTGAGTGCACTGAGCGTTCAATTGATTTATCGACATCCAATACTGGCAAACACAGGTTGTTACGGATCTCTCCTCTTCGGGCTCCTCCTCTTTCTTCTCTCTTTCTTTCTCTTCCTCTTCTCTTTCTTCTATGTCTTCCTTCTCTTCCTTTTCTACCTGGTTCCATTTTTTCTTATATTTAATTTCTTTCTCCTCGTGTTTGTTTCTCTGCTACTTCATTCTCTTCTTTTTACTCTTCCTCCTTCGCTTCTCCTCTTCCTTTGCCTATTCTCTCCTTTCTTCTTTCTTCGCCTCTTCCCTCTTCTTATCATCTCTCCTCTTCTTATTAACCTCTTCCACTTCATCAATTATATTTCTATCCTCCTCTTTTTCTGCTACCTCTCATTAATACCGTTCTCCTTTTCTTCATCTCCGTCTCAACCATCAATTTATCTCCCATTATCCTCCTCCCCTCCCTCCTTCCCCACAATAATCTTCCTCTCTTTTCTCCTCCTCTTCCTCCGTTGGCCCCTTTTCCTCCTCTCTTAATAACAACGACACCTCACTTAAAAATCGAAAAGAGAAATAAAAGAAACGTTTGTCAGATGGAGTTAATTCGGTCTTTCTCGCCGCCAGAGGGCTTTCGTCTTTTTAATTAGAAATTGGAGTTATTGTACCTGCTGATTTTACTTGATTTTATTGTTAATTAAAGGTGTGATGAAAGCTGATTTTACGCCGGCATGAATATATAAAAAAAAAAGTGTGTGTATGGTGTATGTGTGTGTGTGTGTGTGTGTGTGTGTGTGTGTGTGTGTGTGTGTGTGTACATATAGTACTCAAACGCACGATGGACGCTCATTAAAGACTTCCTTAATACCTAGTAGGCTGAAATTTCACACGCATAATGATATCCATATCTATAGGTCATGTATTGGTTTCCAATCCTTAACTCATAACAAGTTTTCTGTTACAGCGGTGAAGTTGCAGTAAGGAGAGAAAATGGAACTAGTGGAGTATCGAGTAGTGATCAGGATTTTATACTTGAATGGCCACACACCACAAGAGACCTTCGATGAAATGAAATCAACTTATGGGGAGGATGCCCCATCATATGACGATGTTAAACATTGGCATCGCCAGTTCAGTCTGACATTGATGAGGACACCATCCATCAAGTGGAGACTGCCATTTTGGAGAATAGCCTTATTACTGTCACGATTAGTATTGGGTCTGTGGACAAAATCATTCATGATCATCTGCATATGCAAAATTAATCTGTTCGATGGATTCAAAGACTACTTACACTTTTCCAGAAGCACGAACGAGTCGATTGTTCCAAGGCTCTTTTGGCCATGTACCAAGAAAACCAGGAGAACTTTTTGACCGACTAATCATGTAGGATGAAATCTGGGTCCTTAACTATGATCCAGAAACTAAGGCCAAGTCA
The DNA here is from genome assembly GCF_019202785.1 of Penaeus chinensis. Classification (NCBI taxonomy): domain Eukaryota; kingdom Metazoa; phylum Arthropoda; class Malacostraca; order Decapoda; family Penaeidae; genus Penaeus; species Penaeus chinensis. The sequence goes on from NC_061832.1 coordinate 5,320,229, forward strand.
AAACAATGGAAGCACCCCCCGAAAAGGCACGTGTCACACCCTCGGCAGGCAAGGTCATGCTCACAGTTTCTTGGGACCAGCATTGCGTAGTAATGATGGATTTCCTGGCAAAAGGTAATACAGTTACAGGGACTTACTACGCTTCACTGCTACAGAACTTGCAGGAGGCTATCAAAACCAAGAGGCACGGAATGTTAACTAAAGTTGTTTGCCTCCCATAAGACATCACCCCTGTTCACAACTCTCACACTGCCCAGATGGAAGCGCGGTCCTGTGGTTACGACATCTTTCCTCATCCTCCCTATTATCCTGCCCTTGCAGCCATCTGACTTTCACCTCTTTGTCTATGAAGTAAACGTTTCCAAAAGGATGAGACTTATTTCTGAGGTGACTTTACGGCTTCAAACGCAACCTGCGGACTTCTACAAGCGAGGAGTCCACTGCTGCATAAAACGATGAGAGAAGTGTGTCACTCTGGTGGGACCTGTGGAGAGAAAGACTAATAGCTGTACGAAATTTCACGTCAGTATGCCATGGATGTGGTTTCAGGGGAAATCTTTAAGAAATGATCCACAAGCACAATCAAAGAAATAATCCACAAGCACAACAAAGAAATGATCCACAAGCACAATCAAAGAAATAATCCACAAGCACAAACAAAGAAATGATCCACAAGCACAATCAAAGAAATAATCCACAAGCACAAACAAAGAAATAATCCACAAGCACAACAAAGAAATGATCCACAAGCACAATCAAAGAAATAATCCACAAGCACAATCAAAGAAATAATCCACAACACAAACAAAGAAATGATCCACAAGCACAAACAAAGAAATGATCCACAAGCACAACAAAGAAATGATCCACAAGCACAACAAAGAAATAATCCACAAGCACAACAAAGAAATGATCCACAAGCAAAATCAAAGAAATAATCCACAAGCACAACAAAGAAATGATCCACAAGCACAAACAAAGAAATGATCCACAAGCACAAACAAAGAAATGATCCACAAGCACAATCAAAGAAATAATCCACAAGCACAACAAAGAAATGATCCACAAGCACAACAAAGAAATGATCCACAAGCACAATCAAAGAAATAATCCACAAGCACAATCAAAGAAATAATCCACAACACAAACAAAGAAATGATCCACAAGCACAATCAAAGAAATAATCCACAAGCACAAACAAAGAAATGATCCACAAGCACAATCAAAGAAATAATCCACAAGCACAACAAAGAAATGATCCACAAGCACAACAAAGAAATGATCCACAAGCACAAACAAAGCAATAATCCACAAGCACAAACAAAGAAATGATCCACAAGCACAACAAAGAAATGATCCACAAGCACAACAAAGAAATGATCCACAAGCACAACAAAGAAATGATCCACAAGCACAAACAAAGAAATGATCCACAAGCACAACAAAGAAATGATCCACAAGCACAATCAAAGAAATAATCCACAAGCACAACAAAGAAATAATCCACAAGCACAACAAAGAAATGATCCACAAGCACAACAAAGAAATGATCCACAAGCACAATCAAAGAAATAATCCACAAGCACAAACAAAGCAATAATCCACAAGCACAATCAAAGAAATAATCCACAAGCACAAACAAAGAAATGATCCACAAGCACAAACAAAGCAATAATCCACAAGCACAACAAAGAAATGATCCACAAGCACAACAAAGAAATGATCCACAAGCACAATCAAAGAAATAATCCACAAGCACAAACAAAGAAATGATCCACAAGCACAATCAAAGAAATAATCCACAAGCACAACAAAGAAATGATCCACAAGCACAATCAAAGAAATAATCCACAAGCACAAACAAAGAAATAATCCACAAGCACAATCAAAGAAATAATCCACAAGCACAACAAAGAAATGATCCACAAGCACAATCAAAGAAATAATCCACAACACAAACAAAGAAATAATCCACAAGCACAAACAAAGAAATAATCCACAAGCACAACAAAGAAATGATCCACAAGCACAACAAAGAAATGATCCACAAGCAAAATCAAAGAAATAATCCACAACACAAACAAAGAAATAATCCACAAGCACAACAAAGAAATGATCCACAAGCACAATCAAAGAAATAATCCACAAGCACAAACAAAGCAATAATCCACAAGCACAATCAAAGAAATAATCCACAAGCACAAACAAAGAAATAATCCACAAGCACAAACAAAGAAATAATCCACAAGCACAACAAAGAAATAATCCACAAGCACAACAAAGAAATAATCCACAAGCACAACAAAGAAATGATCCACAAGCACAAACAAAGCAATAATCCACAAGCACAAACAAAGAAATGATCCACAAGCACAATCAAAGAAATAATCCACAACACAAACAAAGAAATAATCCACAACACAAACAAAGAAATAATCCACAACACAAACAAAGAAATGATCCACAAGCACAATCAAAGAAATAATCCACAACACAAACAAAGAAATGATCCACAAGCACAATCAAAGAAATAATCCACAAGCACAATCAAAGAAATAATCCACAAGCACAACAAAGAAATAATCCACAAGCACAATCAAAGAAATAATCCACAAGCACAAACAAAGAAATGATCCACAAGCAAAATCAAAGAAATAATCCACAAGCACAACAAAGAAATGATCCACAAGCACAAACAAAGAAATGATCCACAAGCACAATCAAAGAAATAATCCACAAGCACAATCAAAGAAATAATCCACAAGCACAACAAAGAAATGATCCACAAGCAAAATCAAAGAAATAATCCACAAGCACAACAAAGAAATGATCCACAAGCACAAACAAAGAAATGATCCACAAGCACAATCAAAGAAATAATCCACAAGCACAAACAAAGCAATAATCCACAAGCACAAACAAAGCAATAATCCACAAGCACAACAAAGAAATGATCCACAAGCACAAACAAAGCAATAATCCACAAGCACAAACAAAGCAATAATCCACAAGCACAAACAAAGAAATAATCCACAAGCACAAACAAAGAAATAATCCACAAGCACAAACAAAGAAATAATCCACAAGCACAAACAAAGAAATGATCCACAAGCACAATCAAAGAAATAATCCACAAGCACAAACAAAGAAATAATCCACAAGCACAAACATAGAAATAATCCACAAGCACAAACAAAGAAATGATCCACA
>NC_061832.1:5345938-5350938 GCF_019202785.1 Penaeus chinensis
GAGAATCACCTCCTTTTCCATGACTTTGCTAGGTCCCAGAAATTGAGGATTTCCAACTCCTGATATCAGTGTTCTGACCCACATAATTGGATTTGGTACAGCGATACGGGTAGGGTGGCCAAGGAGATCGACCACATCCTCATTAGCACTCAATGGAGGATACTCCAGAACTGCAGGGTGTATCAAAGCGCCGACTTCTGTGGAACAGATCATAGATTAGGTGTGGCTACTCAATAGGTCCACTTTACTACACACCGTCTCCCTAATGAACAACCTAGGGTCTCTCATATGGATAGATTGAGGGATGATGAATGTGCCTGGGGGTTTGCCGAGGTTATCTCTGGTTGTTTCACAGGACTCAAGAGCCTGACGGACCCTGTTCTTCTGTGGGACACCTTCAAGTGTGAAACTCTTGATGCAGCCCAAGAATCGATTGGTGAACGCCCAAGAGCAAGACAGAATTCCATCTCGCAGGAGACACTGAAGGCCACAGATGCTTGTTGTGCTGCTCGATTGTCAGGGGATCGCAACCTGCACCACTCTCTGGTGCGCAGGACAAGGTCACTGTTGAGAAGGGATAAGGAACAATTTATCAGGAATCTTGCAGAGGAGGTCGAAAGCCATTTCCTAGTAAATGACCTTTATCCTGCGTACCAAGCCCTGAAAAAGCTGAACTCCAAGCCCTCCTCACAGATGACTGCAATCCACTCAGCAAGTGGCCAGATAATCTCAGATCTTGATGGTGTGCTTGTGAATTGGACTGAGTATTTTGAGCAGGTTGATCCACCAACAGTTACCTTGAACTTGAGACTCCTCTGCCAGACCCACCCATCAGCGAGGATCCACCCTCCCTGACTGAAGTCAGGGGGGCAATTTCCAAGCTGAAGAGTGGTAAAGCAGCAGGTATTTGTGGCATCCCAGCTGAATTGTTAAAGGCTGGTGGAAAACCTATGGCAAGGGGCTTGCATGCAATCCTGTCTGCCATCTGGCAGATTGGTACCATTCCCCCTGATCTGCTGAGGGGTGTGGTCATCCCTCTCTGGAAGGGGAAAGGGGATCGGTGGGCCAGCAGCAATCACCGAGGCATTATATTACTCAGTATACTAGGCAAAGTACACATGCACATCCCACTGAGACGTATCAGAGACCACTTGCTGATGCACCAGAGGCTGGAGCAATTTGGATTCACTCCTGGTAAGTCCACAATAGACCACATCCTGGCGCTTCGAGTCATTGTAGAACGATGTCGTGAGTTCGGACGTGGGCTGCTTGCAGATTACATCGACCTCGAGAAGGAGTTTGATACAGTGCATCGCGAATCACTCTAGGAGGTCCTGAGGCTAAGAGGAATTCCAACAAGGATTGTTGGATTAATAGTAAACCTGTATACAGGCACTGAAAGTGCTGTAAAGTGTGGTGGGGGCCTGTCGAGCTTCTTCCCTGTTAGTTCAGGTGGGAGGGAAGGCTGTGTTCTTGTACCAACATTTTTCAACATTTGCATGGACTGGAAACTGGGTAGAGCTACGTCCAAAGTCACTGTGGAGCAAATCTTGGCAATATCAAGGTTACAGACCTTGACTTTGCTGATGATGTTGCCATTCTATCTGAATCTCTGGAAACCCTTGTGGCGGCTCTTGATGCATTTAGCAATGAAGCGAAGCCCCTGGGGCTAGAGGACTCCGGATTTTGGGGGCCTACTAGGAGACGCTGTGCAGTCGGTACGTGCTTGCAGTGAAAACATCGAAGTCACAGAGAGTTTTATATACCTTGGTAGATGCAGTTCATAACTCTGGGCTGTCAGACTAGGAGGTCACTAGACGGATTGGCATGGCAGCAGGGTCATGAAATCTCTCAACAAGAGTATTTGGAGATGCCGGTGCAGAGGGACCAAACTACGTGTCTTCAAGGCCCTCATACTGCCAATTTTACTATACAGTAGTAAAACTGGACGCTATCTTGTGCTTTGGAATCTAATCTTGATGCCTTTTGTAACAGATCCTTGCCCTGGATCATGGGGTACAGTTGGCAGGACCACAACCAACGGTTGCACCATGAGAACGGTACAGGACCTGTTATTTGCACAATCCGTGATCGCCAACTCAAGCTATACGGCCACTTGGCTCGATTCCCGCAGGATGACCCTGCCCACCAGGTTGTCTCTGTCCGAGACAAACCTGGGTGGAGGAAGCCTGTGGGACGACCGAGGAAGTCGTGGCTTGGGCAGATCGATCAAATCTGTCGTGAGGAGCTACAGATGTGCCCCTGCCTGGCGGCTCGCCATGAGGGACCCTGGTAGGTGGAAGCGAAGGGTGGATGCGGCTATGCGCCCCCATCGGCGTTAGCTCCCAAATGATGATGATGATATATATATATATATATATATATATATATATATATATATATGCATATATATATATATATGCATACACATATATATGTATATGTATATATATATATACATATATATATGTACATACGTATATATATATATATATATATATATATATATATATATGTATATGTATGTATATGCATATATATACATATATATATGCATATATATATACATATATATATGCATATATATACATATATATATGCATATTATATATATATATATACATATACATATGCATATATATATATATATATATATATATATATATATATATATATATATATATGTATATGCATATATATATTTATGTGTGTGTGTGTGTGCATATGTATATATTTACATATATATACATATACATATATAGAGAGAGAATTAGATATAAATATCTGTGGAAGATTCTGATTTTTATGTTTAACAACCAATTATATTCTCAAATTCATGGCGTAGCAATAGGAAGCCCGTTGGGCCCAACTCTCGCAAATGCTTTCTTATGTTATCACGAGAGTAAATGGACAGCAGATTGCCCTCTCTGTTGTATAAGAGATATGTTGATGACATATTCCCGCTGTTCTGTTTCACATGTAAACATGTTTTTAGACATGTTAACTCTTAACATGACAACATACATTTTACTTGAAGTCGAAATCAACAACTTCCTGTCTTTTCTGAATATTAGGCTTGATTATGATCATAATACCTTTAAAACCTCTGTGTACAGAAAACCTACTTTTCCTGGTCTTGGTTTCAATTATTTATCCTTCTTACCTATGATATTTAAAGTTAATACAGTCAGAACATTGTTGCACAGATAAACTGGTACTGGTATTTTATAAACTGAGAAATTCAATTCTTAGAAACCTTTTTTTTTTTTGAAAAATAAATTCCCTTTGGCTGTCATTCAAAAACAGATAAGACTATTCTTAAATAAGATGCTTTGCCCAGAACCAATTAATTACAATGTGCCTCGGGATATCCAAGGCACATTGTCTTACGGAAAGAACTACAGAAACTACTTAGTTACCATTTCCCACAAATTAGTTTCAGAATGATCTTCACTAATTCCAGAACTATTCATTCGTTTTTTTTTTTTTTCTTTCGACAAAAGACTGTTCCAAAACATCGATGCTCAAACATAGTCTACTCATACAAATGTTCTAGCTGCAACGCTAGATATATATAGGTTCAACAATAGGAATGTAATGATGAGATATTGTGAGCATAAAGGGGTCTCTTATCGGGCATTACGTCCACTATCCTCTCCAGCGTATTCGTTAATACAAGATCAATCTCACAAAACAAACCATGTAATAAAATTAGGTGATTTCACAATAATGAAAAAAACAAAAAAATGATTTAAGAATCTTAGAATCATTATTGATTAAAGATATAAAACTAAATATAAACAACAATGAAAGTTCAGCTACTCTCTATACTTATGAAATAATTTGCACACGTTACCCCTCCCCCCCTCCCTCACTCACTTATAACATCCAGGCATTCAAATTTCCGTAAACTGTCGTCACGCCAACATGACACAGTCACACACACACACACACACACACACACACACACACACATACATATATATATATATATATATATATATATATATATATATATATATATATACATACACACACGCACACACACACACTCACACACATACACACACACACACACACATATATATATATATACGAACATCAACAACTGTGTCCATCATCAGAATCTGCATATCCAAGAGAAATACATTCGTAAAAACTATGTACATTAATACTTAATATATAATTACAGCGAAAATAAGAAACAAGATACAACAGCAACACAAATTATAGAATTAAAACTCGGGAGAAAATACATATATATATTTAATTGCTTATTTGTTTACATGTGTGTGTGTGTTTTTATTAGTTTACATATCACCTTCTATATCCATTTTTCTTTCTCCTTATCTATCTATCTACCCACCTATCCATCCGCCTGTGAAATGCGCTTGAGCTTAATCACCATAAAATATTCTATTCCCCAAAAAACGCAAATCCCGAATCCGCTCGCTCTGGCCATGCTAAGGGGAAGCACAAATGGTTTATTCATGTTTTATCCTCTTTGTCAAAAATCCGCGAAATTCTGTATGGATATTACGTCGATTGGAGATGCATACACTCACAACATGTACGCTGGTGCATGTATAGACGTATACTTACATATATGTACATGCAAATATTCATACATATATATACATACATACAAATAAACACGCGCAGGTGCATATGGACACATTCATAAACATGCACAAACACACACTCGCGCACACACACACACACACACATGTACGCACACATCGAACCAATGACGCACAAACACACAAGTAAACAGAAATATATAATGTAAACCCGGAAGCTGCTTCAGTGTTGATAATATATCTGTGTAGAATTTAACATTATATACACGAATTGTATATGTATGTGTGTGCGTTTGTGTGTGAGTTTGTATATGTGTTGTATGTGCTTTAGTGTGTGTGCGTGTGTGTGTTGGTTTGTGCGCACAGGTGAGTGCGCGTAGGTCCGTGTGTATATGTGTGCGTCTGAGGGCAAGATAGTAT
>NC_061832.1:5358438-5363438 GCF_019202785.1 Penaeus chinensis
TGAAGGAAGAGTGAGAGGGAGGGGAAGAGGAGGGAGAGAGAGGAAAAGAGGTATTGAGAAAGAAAGAGAAAAGGGAAGGGAGAGACGGGGACGGGAAGGGAATGAGGGAAAAACGAAAAGAGAGAGGGCAAGAGGAAGCGAGAAATGGGAGGAAGAGAAAGGGAAGGAGAAGGAAAGAGGGAGAGAGATAAAGAGGAGGAGAGAGAAAGGGAAAAGTGAAGGGAGAGAGAGGGAAAGAGGAAGAGAGAGAGAGGGAAAAGTGAAGGGAAAGAGAGGGAAAGAGGAAGAGAAAGAGAGGGAAAAGTGAAGGGAGAGAGAGGGAAAGAGGAAGAGAGAGAGAGGGAAAAGTGAAGGGAGAGAGAGGGAAAGAGGAAGAGAGAGAGAGGGCAAGAGGAAGGGAGAGAGAGGGGGGGAGGGGAAGGGGAAGAGGGAAGCCTAGTTCCTAATGAGAGCCTTTTATACTCTCGTACTTTTTTCTTTCCTCTACCCCCCCTTTTTGCAGAGAAAGGGGGTGGGGGGGTATTTTTCTTTTTAACTCATTCGGGAAATAGGGAATGTACTTTTCCTTGCTTTCTCGCAATTCTTTCTCTCTCTCTCATCTCTCTGTCTTTCTCCCTCTCTCCTCTCGCTGTCTCTTCCTGCCTTTCTTTTTCTCTGTCTGCCTCTATCTTTATTTTCTTTCGCTATCCCCCAATTCTCTCTTTCTATCTGTCTATCACTCTTTCTCTCTATCTGTCTGTCTATCTCTCTTTCTCCATCTGTCTGTCTATCTCTGTCTATCTCTTTATCTATATATCTCTTTCTCCCTCCTCCACTCTTTCTATCTCCTTCAATATCGCTTTATCTCTTCCTTTCTCCCTCTCCTAAGTAATATCTTAAATCTCTGAATCAGCCAACTTATTTTTAACGGCTTTAGAAATTAGAAATTACTTTCAATCGAAAACTTACTTCATTTGAAAGAGAATTTAGAAAAGAATTTAGAAAAAGTGTGTGTGGGGGGGGAGGGGGGAGGGCTGGAATTGGATCAGTCAGTCAATCAAACTCTTTGTAGAGATCGTATTAAGATTAAGATAAAATACTCGAACTATGACCAAAAGTAATGCAGAAGGGAAACAAATAACTGATCCTTATGATTTTTTATTTCTTCTTTTCATTCTCCTGAAATGCATTTTAGTCTTCCTATTTTTTATTTTTGTTTTCCTTATTCTTATTCTTTAGTCTTTACTCTGAACGTGCAAGAAAATGCGAAGGATGGAAAACCCGCCCAACTTCCCTTAGTCTTAAAATTCTCTTAAAAACAGGAAGTAATGTCGATAGGTCAAAGGTCATTCTTTCCTCCCTTGCGACCTCTTTTGGCATGTAAATAATGCTAAAAGTTAAAATTGTTTTCGCCTCCATCATGCAGCCGCTGAACACCCACTTCGTGCCATTATTTATTACGCCACATCAAGTAGTTACCTGAAAACCCATATCGATTCCAAAGATTCTTTTAACGTGTATAAAACAAGGTAAATATGATTCCTTTTTATATATATAGACCTAGAAGAGTCTATGAAATACTGCAAGAGATAAGAGCAATATGGGACATTTTTTCATCATCATGTTTTACTTTCATCTGCGTGTTTTCAGCGGTAAAAGATATGGCGCCAATATACATGTAAACCAGCCAATATACATACGTAAATATGCATGATCATACTCTGGCCAGTTTACTCTCCCCGGCGTTAGTATATTACCGAGGAACGCTGTTAGTGTGAGAATATTATCGATAGAGAGTGAATGTATTAGGGAGGCTTCCGGGTTCATGTGAAAATATTACCGGGCGGTTCGGTCAGGTTATATAATTAAGTGATCATAAGGTAATATTTTGCGGAAGAGGGATATACGTTCATTCTTTTTTAGGCTCGGGAGTGGAACGATGTTTTAAGTATCTTTTTGTGGCTTTTAAAGAGATTTATAGTAATGAAAGAGGAGGATTTTGTTTCCTGATGTGGTGTCGTTTTCCCTCATTGCTAGATAGCTTACTCTGCGCACATGCATGGCTTTGTCATGATCACTAACTTACATGCAAACACATACACACATGAATACGTACATATACATACAAACATACATATATATATGTATATATATAGATAGGTAGATGGACATATAGATAGATAGATAGATCTGTGTTTGAGTGTGTGTGTATACACATTCACACACATACACATACATATACATATATACATATACGCACACACACACTAACACACATATATAGATAGATGTGTGTGTGTATGTATATATATATATATATATATATATATATATATATATATATATATATTACTGTATGTATGTATGTATACATGAACACAAAGATGAAGAGCAAAACAGCCACAATAAAAATTAAATGATATCGTAACTTTTCAAACTCTTCAAGAGTTCTTTATCAGACGAATTAATAACCATTTCGTTTATGTGTTCATATATACATGCATACATACATACATGCATTCATTTTTATATATATATATATATATATATATATATATATATATGTGTGTGTGTGTGTGTGTGTGTGTGTGTGTGTGTATGTGCGTGTTTGTGTGTGTGTATGTGTGTGTCTGTGTGTGTGTGTGTGTGTGTGTGTGTGTGTGTGTGATTTTCTACGTCATTATCCTCATAAGCCATGAATAAAATCGCGCTTATCATCATGGGCAATCTGAACCTCGCGTCAGCAACTGGCAGCATCATTAAAAGAAATTTAGATCTTTTCTTGTACATGACGTCAGCAGTGAAGGCAAAACCATTATCGGCTTCTTCATTTTTTCCTAAAGATACCGTCGGCAGTAGAGGGAGCGAAAGGGGGAGAGGGAGAAAGAAAAAGAAAGCGAAAGGGGGAAGAGAAAAGAGACAGGGGTGAGGAAAGATAGAGAGAGCGAGAGGGAGAGAGAGGGGATAGAGACAGAGATTGATAGATAGATGGTGAGACAAAGACAGAGGGAGAGAGAATGAGCTAGAGAAAAAGGGGAGAGAAATTGAAAAAACGAATAAAAGATAAAGAGAGAAAAAAAAAGGTAAGAGGAACACAGAAAGTTAACAAGAGACAGAGATAGGAAGGAACGCGAGCAAAACAAAAATAGAAATGCAATACCTGCATACAAGGGCAGTCAATCATAGCCATCGTTTGTGATAGACTGATTGATGGGAAAGAGCTGTCTCTGAGTCTGTCTCTCTCTCGGGTATTTGTTTCCACCCAAAACAGGAGCATGCGAAAGAGGGGGAATTGATGGACGCCCACAAGGAAAAATAGAAGGTAGATTCGAAGGAAAGGTTCCATATATATATATATATATATATATATATATATATATATATATATATATATATGTGTGTGTGTGTGTGTGTGTGTGTGTGTGTGTGTGTGTGTGTGTGTGTGTATGTTATTACTGTCCCAATATGAAGTATGAATAAATCTGAAATGGTTAATAGCAAGATTTGTACCAGGGGAGCCCCCCCCCCCCTTTTCCTCATTAAATGAACTCCATGTTCTTGAACTCCAGAGTTCATTATCCACTCATGCTTCAGAACCTGTTTATTTTACCGCAAGTGCTTGTTACCCAATATTCGATGCTTTTGTTCTAAATTACGTTACTCTCATCTGCTTTCATTACAGATAAGGGAGTTGCATACTTTATGTATATGAAATAGATTATGAATCTATTTTTTCTATATTTTACCAGAGCAGTTAACACTTTCTGAATTCATACTTTCATCTAATTGGTTTGATCCTCTAGAAGTCTGCTTTAATGGTATGTCCGCTTATCTTGCCTCTGTTATAACATAAATTACCTCAAAAGCCTTTTATATTTGGATATAAATCCCCTGAAGAGCTTCTACTTAACTCCTGTAATTACTGTAATTCTTCTTCCTTTTGAGGTATAGTTTGAACATAAGTTTTACATTTTTACCTTTCCCACAAGCACAAACACATGTTGAAACCTGTTTTAAGCGGGATATTTGGCGGAAATTGCATTGCTAAACGTTCTATATTTTGTGTTCTTCGTTTGTGTTCTCACTGTTTGTAGATTCGTGTACCATTTATATTTCTCTTTATTTACTATGAGTATATTATATCTATTATTGCTTCACTCACCCTCTGGTTATGTGCAAGCCTATCTATATACATTTCTTTATCTATTTCTATTTCTATTTCTTTATATTTATGCACGTCCCTCTATCTATCCACTTCTCTCTCTCTCTCTCTCTGTCTCAGTCTCTCACTCTTTCTCTCTCTCTCTCTCTCTCTCTCTCTCTCTCTCTCTCTCTCTCTCTCTCTCTCTCTCTCTCTCTCTCTCTCTCTCTCTCTCTCTCTCTCTCTCTCTCTCTCTCTCTCTCTCTCTCTCTCTCTCTCTCTCTCTCTCTCTCTCTTGCCTCTGCCTGCGTGCGTGCGCGTGTGTGTGTGCTTGTTTGTGTGTCTCCGCGATCTAAGACCAACTCATCTTCAAAAAATTCTTCAAACGATCTTGCAATCGGACGTTGATTCATCTCGTCTACAAACATCAGCATGGTCTCAAGAATGCAACTGCAGAAGCTCATCAATGCGAATCTTGAGCAACACATAGTAAAGAGGAGTTGCTGAAAGAAGCATACCTTAAAGCATATTATCTTGAAGTGTGCTGTAAGAGATCTTAAAGGTTCAACAGACATGCCATCTAATTCATTGTTATATTATATCATATCCAGGTTATTGCATGCCTGTATTGTATATTGTTTTCTTATCTTTTGAACCGTTGCGTACAGCTTGCAGCGTTCATTTTCAATGTACTTCGAATGTTCAACAACCTCAATGATGCGCGTTGTTTACATCTTTACTACTATAGCATTTTGTCGTCTTTGGTGGGGAACATTCTAGCCGTGCTTTTGTTTCTGACTTGCTCTATCTGTTTGTCTGCCTGTCTGTCTATCTATCTATCTATTTATCTATCTGTCTATCTCTGTATGTATGTGTGTAG
>NC_061832.1:5373438-5375938 GCF_019202785.1 Penaeus chinensis
AGGGAAAATGAAAATTAACAAAGTGAAAGTGGAACAGAATAATGAAAGGTTGACTTAGAACTTCCTAGAATACTGTACGAGAAACTTTCAAAGGCTCAGAACTAGGTTAATTTAACAGCATCTGGTTTTCTTAGATGCATTATAAATTATGTATATTTCGTACTTTGTTTTTCGACTAATAAAAAGTTTTTTGTATTTAGTTTTTTGTATTTAGTTCTAAGAAAGGTTTCATCAAAGATTCCTATAGCAAATTCCTGGTAACTTAGACTGGTGTAGCAAGTTTGTTTTTGAACAAATGACTACCAGAGATTTTTATACAGTTTTAGCAACTAGTTTCATTAATCAATTAAGAGTCATCATAATGACTAGAAATTTATGACAATCAGTCCCAGAATCAAAAGTAACTTAGACTTTTCTTTGTTTGATTTTTTTGCCATTTTTATTTACCATTCAGCGAAACTGTCAATCAAAACTTCTTTTACAAAAGGAAAAGAATAAATAAATAAATCTAAATGTATTAGTGCATCATATTTCGGTTTAATCTTTTTAGTTTTCTGTCTCCTATTTTTTTCATCTTCCCTATCTCTGCTTCTCTATTTCTTATCATTTCTTCTCTCATCCTCAGTTTCCTTTTCTGTTCTGCAATTTCCTCATCCATTTCCCTTTTTCCCAATTTCCTTTCATTTACTTATTCCTTGCTTCTCTATTTCTTCTATTTTTGTCCGTCTCTTAAATATTTTCCCTCCTTTCTTTCTTCATATTCTCTTCTCCTCTTCTTTCCCCCCTTCCTCATTTATTTTCCTCCTCTACTTCTTCAATCTTAATGTTTACTTCTTTTCTATTTTTTTGTTTTCGTTTTCCCAGTCACTTCTTCTATATCTACCACTTCCTCTATTTCGTTTTTGTTTTTTTGAATTGCTTTGTTTTTTTTTTTTTTTTTTTTTTTTTTTTTTTTTTTTTTTCTTTCACTGCTTCTATATCTCTTGCATTTATTTTGATTTTCTCTCATTAGTTTATTCCAAGTTTTCCTTACGTCTTCATTATTCTCCCCTCAATCCTTTTGCTCCACTATTCCTTTTCCTCTTTAGCCTCACTTCAATTTCTTCTCCATTTTTCCTTCAATTTTTCCTTGTCATTTCAACCTTCTCATTTATTTCTTCCACTTCCCTCCTTCACTATTTCTTCCCCTTTCCTCCTCCTCCACTTTACATTTTCCCCACTTCCTGCATTTCTTCTTTTCTTCCAATTTCTATCTCCGTTATTTCTTCCCCCTCCCTCATCATATCCTTCTCCATCTTCACTTCATCCTGCAACCTTCCCTTTATTCCCCCTCTTCTTCCTTATATATATCTAATTCCCTTCTTTCCTCGACAGCATCTAGCAGTTCCCGGATGTAGCGGCGGTTAACGCACACATGGTTCAAGTTTTGAAATTTCGGGGAAGTTTTTAAATTGGATCCGACACAGATTGCGGGAAGATGACTCACAGGGACGCAGTATATATAGGATGGAGTTGGGAGGAGTTTGCGAGAGACAGAGGTAGGAGGACGAAAGGAAGGAAGGAAGGAGGGCGAGAGGAAGGAAGGAGGACGAGAGGAAGAAAGGGGGACGAAAGGAAGGAAGGAGGACGAGAGGAAGGAAGGGGGACGAGAGGAAGGAAAGAAGGAGGACGAGAGGAAGAAAGGAAGACGAAAGGAAGGAAGGAGGACGAGAGGAAGGAAGGAGGACGAGAGGAAGGAAGGAGGGAGGGCGAGAGGAAGGAAGGAGGGAGGGCGAGAGGAAGGAAGGAGGACGAGAGGAAGGAAGGAGGGAGGGCGAGAGGAAGGAAGGAGGACGAGAGGAAGGAAGGAAGGAGGACGAGAGGAAGGAAGGAGGGAGGGCGAGAGGAAGGAAGGAGGGAGGGCGAGAGGAAGGAAGGAGGGAGGGCGAGAGGAAGGAAGGAGGGAGGGCGAGAGGAAGGAAGGAGGGAGGGCGAGAGGAAGGAAGGAGGACGAGAGGAAGGAAGGAGGGAGGGCGAGAGGAAGGAAGGAGGACGAGAGGAAGGAAGGAAGGAGGACGAGAGGAAGGAAGGAGGGAGGGCGAGAGGAAGGAAGGAGGGAGGGCGAGAGGAAGGAAGGAGGACGAGAGGAAGGAAGGAAGGAGGGCGAGAAGGAAGGAGGGAGGGCGAGAGGAAGGAAGGAGGGCGAGAGGAAGGAAGGAGGGAGGGCGAGAGGAAGGAAGGAGGGAGGGCGAGAGGAAGGAAGGAAGGAGGGACGAGAGGAAGGAAGGAGGGAGGGCGAGAGGAAGGAAGGAGGGAGGGCGAGAGGAAGGAAGGAGGGAGGGCGAGAGGAAGGAAGGAGGGCGAGAGGAAGGAAGGAGGGAGGGCGAGAGGAAGGAAGGAGGACGAGAGGAAGGAAGGAATGAGGGCGAGAAGGAAGGAGGGAGGGCGAGAGGAAGGAAGGAGGGCGAGAGGAAGGAAGGAGGGAGGGCGAGAGGAAGGAAGGAGGGAGGGCGAGAGGAAG
>NC_061832.1:5398438-5403438 GCF_019202785.1 Penaeus chinensis
ATGTCATGGCATATCATATGTACAGATTTTTATGTACTGTACAGAACAGGGTAAATGAAGGGTTATGTATGGCGGGGGAAAGTTCTGGATGTGCGTGTGTGTGTGTGTGTGTGTGTGTGCGTTATTATTCTTATAATCATTGTTATTCCTATTATTATCGTTATTATTATTATTATCCTTATTACTATTGTCTTTATTATTTTTTTCGTCATTACTATCATCATCATTATCATTATCATTGTTCTTATCTTTATTAGTATCGTCATTATTATTTTTGTTGTTATTATTATTATTGATATTGATATTATTGTTATCATCATTATTGTTATCCTTAATATTGGTGTTGCTGGTATTATTTTCATTACTGCAGTTATCATTATCATTATCATTACCATTATTGTCATTATAGTTATTATTACTACTACTACTACTACTATATCATTATTATCATTATTATTATTATTATCATCATTATTATTATTATTATCATTATTATTTTTATTATCATTATCATTACTATTATTTTTATTACCATCATCATCAATATCATCACTTTTGTTATATTTATTATTGTTATAACTATTATCATTATCATTATCATTATCACTATTATTAATATTGTAATTGTAATTATCACTATTATTGTTATTATCATTATTATTATTATTATTATCATCACCATCATTAAAATACTTTTTTATTTCTATCATTATTATTATCATTATTATTATTACTATTATTATTATTATTATAATTTTCGTTATCATTACTATATTAGTACTACTACTGCTATTAACATCACCATTATCCTTATGATCGTCATGATTATTATCATTTCATCATTATCATTATCATAAGTGGGATTAAAACACTTCATTATACAGTCAGATAAAGTATTTCTAAAAATAAACTCATTTCAAACTCAATTACCAAAGAATTGCAATGTAACATGGGTTTGTTAGTGTGACGTACTACACCATAATTGTATATGTTGTTCTCTATATATACATTTTATGCTTTGTTATGCTTTGTGTGTTATGATACTGCAAATTGGTACACGTTCCGTCTCGATTCAATAGTACTGCATAGCATCACGTTCTGGCACTGATTCGTAAGCACTGAATAGGCACTACATCACGTGCTCTGAGAAGTACACTGAAAGCTTCCACGTATTGAATTGTCATTCTCATTCATAAATATGATTTTCCCTTGTTAATGTTGAACGATTGCATCCGTGTGCGTGTGTGTGTGTATATGTGTATGTGTATATATATATATATATATATATATATATATATATATATATATATATACATATATACACATAAATATACAGTATATGCATATATGTATTTTTTATTCTATTCATTCCACTGCAGGACATAGGCCTCTCTCAATTCACTATTAAGAGGTTATATGGCAGTGTCACTCTTGCCTGATTGGATGCCCTTCCTAATCAACCGCGGTTCGGCGCGACAACACTTGTGCCACGGCGGTGACATGCCATACGACATCTGCGTTTGACTGCTCAAGGCGATGTGTCGTTTTCTCGGGCATGAGCCATCATATATATATACATATATATATTTATATATATATATATGTGTGTGTGTGTGTGTGTGTGTGTGTGTGTGTGTGTGTGTGTGTGTGTGTGTGTGTGTGTGTGTGTGTGTGTGTGTGTGTGTGTGGCCACCTTCGTCTTCCCGCGCTTTTTTTTAAATGCGTGTGTGTGTATGTGTGAATCCAATCCTCTACTTGCCATTTTAGATTTCCATTTTCAATCCAATTTCTTTCTCTCTTATAGCGGAAAATATTAAATACCATCTTGTCATAGTTTTATCCTAATCACACTTTAAATCGCAGAATAAAAAGTAAGATTCAAAAAGGAGGAAGAAAAAAGTTTCCTCCTTAATTCCACAGGATTAAAAAAATAATCTTCACTCAGCTAATGAGGTGTTGAAGACTCCCGCCAAATTTCGCTTTCGATATCCCTTAACGCCGATCCCGCGAGATTCAAACGGCTACGCTCTCTTCTTCTCTCTTCTTTTATAATTTTAGACTATATTATAGTCTATACTCCCTGTAGTTATTCTCTCGAGGGCCTCTTCCATAGTATTCACTCCGAGGCAACTGAAGGAGTTCTGAGAACGCCTTTTGGGATCTTTAAGTGTATAGTCTTCAAAATTGGACTTTGATGTTGACTGCGGCGATGAAGAAGCTTCCAGGATGTCTTAAATATTTTTAAAGTTTGGTCTTGATGATCAGACTTTGAAGTTGTGTTGGTTCTTTGGCTTTGAAGTCAGTTGTTGCACATGAGAAAGTCTGCCGCTGTAGCCAAGGCGATCCACTTATCCAATTAGCGGTGTACGACTTTTCTCTAATATGATGGAGTGCTTTCAGTCTTCGGGCACATTTTGAAAATATTCTTGACGGTTTCTTTAATATGAGGTTCTTCAGTGTGATTGGTAAATAGTGTTTATGTATAAAATGTACATATAGGTAAAAATGATAGTAATAGAAAAATAAACGTTTTTCCAGTGGACATAAATACAGACACTAATGATCAGCAGGGCAGAAGGATCATGAGGATATGCGAAACCAAACTGGGTCGCGATTCATAACAAGGTTTGCATAAGTATATAGACCTTGATTCATAATGCCTAAACAAAATTGCCCCAACGTAAATAAAATGGACAAGTTTTGGTTTTGCGTAACAAAGCTAGTCGAACATGTGTCTCTTTTGCACGTTATACCGCGATACATTTCACAATCATTGTCGGGAGACGAATGGAACTGGTGTTGTTTGTGTTCGAGATCAATGATCAGGCTCTTTTGTCCTAAAAGACTTTAACTTAGAGCTTCCTTCCCCCGGAAAGAACTGATAAAGTGATTACTTTGGACAAATCGTCCTTTATAGGCTTCGCTATAAAGGATAATTGGAATTTAGTTATATTAAGGTATAATGTCGGTCACCAGTATCTGATATTTACCTGCTTTCATCTCAGATGTAATCACACTTGTTTGTCCTTAACATAATTACAAAATCACCCATGCAAGCAGCAATAAAGCTACAAATAGAATTATCACCAACTGCTAAATATGTCAGCCACCTCTGCATCCCCCGTAACGCGAGGGTTTCTCGGGCCTTTTATAAAAGGGGGCCTTGAAAAGAAAAGAAAAAAAATTAGGAAAAGGAATGAACTAAAAAAAATGAGGGAAAAGCCAGTGAAAAAAGGGTAAACTTTTAGTGTAAAATTACCTTGCGGTAACATCCTCGTTTAACTATACTTTAGTTAATTATCGACCCTTTTTGTTTCTCGATACGAAATCGTGTCCGCCGTGCGTGAACTGTGTCAACCACAGCTGATCGCGGCGAGCAGGTGCTTATGCGATGGGTACCTTAATTAACAGGGCCTCGTGTTTTCATTTCGCGAGGGGTTTTCGAGTCTTGTTACGGCTCTGAACCCATGGCCGGTCATTTCCTAATAATTTCAAGGTTTGAATCTAAAATGTTTCTTGATTTTAAACAAGTGGTTCAAACAAAGAAACGTACCCCATGCCCGTGAAGACACATATACCTTGCTTAAAAACGCTCACCAGGCTAGGTAACTTAGTAGTTTCTGAACACAAATCACCACGATCTGTTCATGGCATGAGAACAAACAACTGACTGATAGACTTACGGCTTTGAATCTAAATGTTTGAAAGCCACAGGCGTTTTGGCTTATACGTGTTTTTCCTTACTAACTGCATTGCGTTTTGCCCAGTACATCCATTTTTATTCGAACAATTACCTTAAATGATTCGAACTTTTATTTAAGACTTAACAAAATTACCTTCAATGTTTAAGTTACTTTATGGATACAATTACAGAAATATTTAATGTTTATTCAAGTTCAATTTCAGGCTCATATATGATACGGCTTCACACACACACACACACACACACACACACACATACACACACACACACACACACTCAGAGTTATCAATGAAAAATCTGTTCATAAGAACTGGGTTTGCCTTTAACATCGTGAATGCAATTTTTTGATGAACGACTCGATTTTTTTTTTTTTTTTTTTTTTTTAATAATCGGTCTGAATCTACTTGTTTATAACCTTTTTTTCTGCCATGTTCAAACATTGATGAGTGTGTTTCATGGCCACTAGATGAACATGCATATGGTAATCAGTCTGAATAAGGCTGAGAAGTCCTACATGAATTATTTTCCTGCTAAGAAAGTCTAAATCAAATTTCCAAACTACTGATACGCCATCGGATTGTTTTACCTCTCCGCAGCCCCTACTGTAGGCTGTTAATACCCTGCTGCTCCTCAGGACACCCTTTTGTAATCAGTAACACCGACGCCACGAAGATACTATGCCGGCTTCTCCGTCAGAAGAACAGGCGATATTACGCAGTATTACACTTGCATATTACTGATGACACTCACTACATGTACTGGAGGCGATCCACAAAGCTTACTGATACACAAGCACAAGACTTAAACTAAATATGCCAAATAAACAGGGTGATGTCTGCGAGCGTTATCAAGGGTTGGACTGGGCATTGGCATCCGCCATGCGTATAAAACGAGTCGAAACCCTCTGGCGAAACATTTTAATGAATCATATGAAACTTGGGCCATTTAGATATCGAATCGTGGAAAGAATGGTCTCGCTAAACTGAATGAATAAATATGTGTATGTGTGTGTGTGTGTGTGTGTGTGTGTGTGTGTGTGTGTGTATTTATTTATTTATCTAAATATATACTTTTAATTATTAACTTATTTAAATAAATATATAAATTATTTATTTATTTATTTTCTTATTTAAATAAATATATAAATTATTTATTCATTTACTTATTTACATATATATATGTATATATATGTATATATGTATATATGTATATATATACATATATATCATCATAAGCCTAAATCGATCCACTGCAGGTAGTAGGCCTCATCAAATCTCTTAGGCTAATTCCTAGCATC
>NC_061832.1:5408438-5415938 GCF_019202785.1 Penaeus chinensis
AATCTGCCAACATTAACCATATTATGTAGCTATGTACAATATTATGTGGGTGTAAACGCACTTTGCCAATGAAGTGCCTTAGACTTTCGTGCAATTAGGGAGACATGTAAGCTGTTGCCGTTACTGATGGTATTTACTCTTCAAACACATACATTTGTGTCCATTTCCCTGAGTGGGAGGGATTACCTCATAATAAAATTTATTTTCCCTTTCCATGGCATTCAGCAACACATGCATCTTACTACATTTGCACACAAAAAAAAATTCATTCTGCAAAATTCAACCATCATTTTTTTTTTTCTTTTCTCTGACGGGAGAGATTTCATGTCATATTAGTACTATACACATATGAGCTCTGCAAATATCAGTTTCAAATAGTTAAAGACAGATATATGAATGAAATGATTGCACACATTTTAACATGGTTTTACTACCATCTGCAAAAGACTAATGGGACGAGAAGTAGATTCAACACAAAACTTAAATTCCTTGAAAATCTAAGCTTTGCGGAAAACACTTCATGAAAGTCACAACTGGCAAGTAACAGTCAAATGTTTGATATTTATAGGTGAGAAATACATTACATAGATTGATATTGTAGTTGAGCAGCTCAGTTCAATAATTTAATAATTATTTTTAAAAAAGAAAGGTATTGCAAATGATATAATGTTTTCACAGATACTCAAGTGTTAAAAGGAAGAATTTCCTAAAATAACTTCATACCAAAAACAATACGAAGAATCCTGAATGTGAACTTAGGGACATTTAGTTAGATACTCTACAAAATTTATAGAATCTGATCATAAACCTAAATAAAAATAAAACAGTGAACTTAATAATAATCATATAATAAATTCATGCATCTGAAGTACATAGAAGATTAAAATTACATTAGACTGTGTACATTAGCATACACTTGTTTCTCGCAAGGTGAACTAACTATTTGAAAACCCTGAACTGTGATATTGCATTTCATATGAATTGGAATTATATCAGTAAGGAATTGGAATTGGCATCACATCAGTAAATTCTATGAACATGTACTCTTGGAACATAATCATGTGCATGGTAGGAACAGGAAGACATTGTTGGTACCAGAACATGTTGCAACAAAATCTTGTTTTTTACATATGCAGAACTGAGAAAATTGCCAAGTCCTGTCACTCTATAATCTAGACATTATCAAGAAAATGTTCATTCACACTAAATTCAAACATGCCCAGTAAAGAACATATAATTACACAAATTCACAATATAATGCACTTACTCTCAAGACAGCTGGCATCTAAAAGTTTACAATAAAATAAACAAACACAAAAATTACCCGTAATGAATCATGAGAAATTGAGCCGAAACTTCTGCATAAAGCCTAGAATAAACGTAAAGACAAAAAAGGTATGCTGAATAGTTAAAGATCTGCAGAAGTTCAACAGATTAAGGATGTCCTCCTATATCAGGTCAAGTGACAAGATAAAAGGATGAATAGAAATCATAGATAGCTGCTTTGGTAATGCAACGGTTTGCCAAGGCATGGAACCATGAAAACTCAATAATATAAAGTAAAACCATACACAAGGCAACAAACTCCATAATGGACTTTGCTGACAACATTCTCATGTTTACTGAACCTCCATCGCACAAGGATGGAAAGGAAATGAAAACATTATAAAGAGCTCATACCCTTAAAATTATTTTTCCTGAGATAAGAAAATATCATGCCCTTGTAGCTCTTGAATGCTGAATGTAGAAATATTTCTTTTTAATATTTGTACCTTGTTGCTGTGGCATGTACCTGAGTCTTCATGTATGTACTGCACCATGCCTTAACTCAAAAGGCACTGCATACACATAACAGTAATAACAAATAAAGGAGAAAAATTACCTTCTTATAAGCTAAAAAGGTCTTCATTTTAAGATGCATTAACCCAAAAGTTATTTGTTATACTTCATTTTCTTCTTTCTTCTTCAAATCAAGAGAAACAATCAACATCAGTGATTATCTTAGATACTAACTTACTACATTTATGATATATCAGAATTTTCAAAATGTAAAACAACATCCTTAGTTGGAAAATATAAATTGTAATAGTAATAATAATATAATGCATCAATACCAATGGCGACAAAATGCACACATTAAACAAGGGTACCAAAAAGTAACAACGTAAATAGGTCATTGGCAAAATAATGTCTACTCCTGCAACGTCATCACCTGCAGTCCCCAATGAGTGTGTTATATTATACACCTACGATCACAACTCACGAGGACTTTCTTTGATAAGTATTAGGTGAAGTTTGCGGCACTGACAGCACTGAGGTCTCACTATTTGGCAAAATTGTATTTAAAAACAACCTCAGAGTTGCCAAGGCACGCCAACTTCCATCACACTTGATGAATCCGTTTGATATTGTACTAAGTAAGATTCCTGAGATACACAATTGATAACCATGTTTGTAACCTGTCATTTGTACATATTTTGACTTAATTGATAAAATCCTGAGCTAAATTACACTGGAGAATTGCAAATATCATGAACAAGACATACCTGAGTTGTTCAAAACGTAATCCTGAGCAAGAGGTAACAACGACCGCATCTGCAACCAACTCTGGCTTCCATTTACGATGGATGTGAAACACTGGGCATAGCAACAACATACAAACACACAGGAGTATATTAACACTATAACAATGCCGCGGTGTTGAGCTGTTGATCCACAGTGCCTCACCCACGCTCTTAGCCTTCTGAGCCGATGTGAGAGAAGTCTTGAGGTAAGGGATGTACATTGATTATCCTGAGGTAGATATTATAGTTTAAATTGTGAGCAAACTCGGGTTAATGCCAAGGTTCTTTAACCACTTTGTGATATGGTTATGATAATGTTACTATTAATAGTAATAATAATAATATAAAAACTGTAATAATGATAAAAATAATAATAATAGTAACTATAATAGTAGTTACAATGATAATAATTATTATAAAGATAATAATGATAATACCGGTAATGATAATGATGATGATAATAATAATAATAATAATAATAATAATAATAATAATAATAATAATAATAATAATAATAATAATAATAATAATAATAATAAATACTTAGCCTTCCTTTGGCATAGCTCTGGAAAGCTATAAACAATGTAGAACTTTCTTCTATATTTCTGACCTAGCAGTTGAAGCCACGATTAGCCGAAGTTTGCTCCTTCGCAACCCTCTCAATTGCCCAAAGGGGGAATGAGGAGGGCCACACAAACATTGCAAATAATGTTCATGAAAACACAATGAAATAAATAAAATGAAAGGCAAAAAGGGGCATATCCTCTACACAAGGGTATGTGGGTAACAATTCACTTGGCCACAGCCTGTTTCCTCCTGCACCCTTCCTTACACAGCAGAGTACCTATCTTTAAAACATGTACTTATTTTAAGGTCATGCACTTACATATTGAGCAGCAAAAAGATAACAATCCATGTTAGCAAACGACCAATTTCTCTCTGGCTAAGATTTACTGTATATATGAAGAAGAAATATGTTAATGATATATATACACAACACTTTTTTTTTTAGGTAATTTTTTGCTTTTCCTTAAAATCGCCTGGTCAAGTTCTTGTTCTTAACAGGATGATACCTTTCTATCATTTTAGATGCATTTCCCCCATATAGGAGAACTACTACTTCCAATTTGGATTTACTAGTTTCACTCCAACAAATTTCTTTCTTGCACTTGTTTTTATTTTCACCTCTCAAAATGCGATGTGGACAAAAAAAGAAAAAAATAATAATAATAACAAATCTACATAACAATATATATAACATTTGAAGCAAAAAGCTTGTTTTTTGAGATTTGCACTCTTATTCTTTTTCTTCTCTCATTATTAATGTTTGCATAAGGTGATTTGTCTACACTTACGGTACAAGTCACAGTATATACTTAACGCATATATGTGCACCTAGTTTCTCATTTTACACACCCAATACTGGAACACCTTTACTAGAGTACCACTTACACATGCTGCAGCAAGCCCATCAGAGACACTAAACCACACACTAAACAAATTCCCTACCAAATGTCCATAGACTTTCATGGGTGAGGATGGTGGTCGGGGAGAGACTTGATTTTTCTTTTCTCCTTCTCTAACTTTGATGTAACTAACCAAGAACCAATCTTCCTTAGGTTTCCTTCAACAATTAATCCTGACTCCACACTATATACACACAAGGTCTAAAGGTGTGGCTGAAATTTGAAACACTTAATAACCAAAGTCTGTGCACTATACCAAGAGGAACTGCTTATGAACACAATATTTCTCTGCTACCATTGTAACACCTACAATTCTGCAAACACACTCATCTAAAATGCCCCAGCAGCTCAATCTTGGAAATAAATGCTCTGCACTAAAGCCAAACCATCATTTTTAGTAAGCTTATACAACAATGAAAACCACCTTACACAATTTTGAGAAACAATCCGTTATAGACGAATGCTGACTTTCCAAATAGATATTTCCTAATTATTCATAAGCTTTTTCAAAGGCAAATGATTATTAATTACCGAAAACCACCGGTACCAAGGACTCTAGGAGCCAATATCAAATAAAATAAAAGAAATAAACTATCTTTAATAATTTTGATAACTATCAACTCAATATAATATTCTCTATATATTCAAACCAAATAAAACCTTTTTTTAAGATTTTTCTTTTTAGTCCACAAGCAAACTAATGTCCGGATCACTATCTTATCTCAGACTCACACAAGTCTAACTTTTTGAAAGTGGGAGACAAAAGAATCTTTTCCTCATACAGTTGACTGCAGATTAATAATAAGGGAAGTGCCTCTCTACCAAAAAAAAAAAAAAAATCTTTGAATACCTTCATGACCTCATCCTGTGTTCATTTTCCTGTGGGAGTGGATCACCCATTGACCCTAATCAAAGCCATCATTCATCCAGGTGACCCTTAAAACACGTAATGGCACACTGGTTTGGTACACTGAGAGAGAACATGACAATAAATAAGACACAGGATACAGTATTAAGCCTCTCATAAAAATTAGGATAAATAGCTCTGCCCTTCAATCTAGAGCTATTCCAATACGGATTATAAGGGAGCCTGTGGTGGGGGGTGCGGCTGCGCTGGGCCTGGGAGAGGAGTGCCAGGGACCTGCTGGTGGTCTACTTGGTTTGGCAAGTGTTCCCGGATGTCTGCCTCAGCCAATAGGAGGGGCCTGGGCGTGAAGGTGTCACCGTACATGTTTTCTCTCTTGTGCATGCGTCTCACGTGGGATCGTAGGTTGTCTCGCCGTGCAGCACGATAGGGGCAGAATGGACAGAGGTGAGGTTTCTCTCCCGTGTGCATTCTCCGGTGCTGGATAAGCTGGGAAGAAAGAATTGCTATGTCAGTTTTCTGCATTTTCTGTACTTTGTCCTTCTACAGTGACATCAGCTATGATGTAACAGTCCGAATATTACTTAACCCAATGGCGACGGGTCACGGCTATCGCTGTCATAACAATACGCACGATGTGAGGCGTGCGGCTGTCCGCAGCGGCGCCGCGCCAAAACGCCCCGAGGCAATGATTCGGCTTGATGTACCGAATTCACGCGCTCAGAGTCGGCGCGCTGCCGCCGTTCGCCAGAGCGTAGAGTTTTTTTTAATTTTCTATACCCGGCGCCATTGGGTTAAGAACACATGTAAGAAGAGAGACAATATAAAATGCCTAAGTGCAAACAGATAATCAAAATATTAAAATATGATGCATACATAAAGTACACAATATTTTTAAAAGAAAAAACAAAGTGACTATCATATTTTAAACCTTGCTAAAGAAGATAAACAAAATGATAAACATATGCATAAATCTTCTTTTTTCTTAATGGAAATGCTAGAGGCACTACTGGTAATTATGGACTTATTTTCAAAGGCTTAATAATCACCACCAGTGTTTAGTATTTATTATAATAAAAGGCAATTCTGTGCAATAAAAGGTGCCCTTACAAATAGTCATCATAAAAAAAGATAGAAAATCCTAGTTAACTCCTTGGTGACAGGTGAAGGAAACTGAAAAAACACTCTACATTCTGGCAATCAATGGCAACGCCCCGACTTTGAGCGCAGGAGTTCGGTACATCAAGCCAAATCACCAGCTCATAGCGCTTTGGCGCGTTGCTGTGGCGTACAGCAGTTTGTTTTGACGTCTATAGACGTGACCCATCGTTAACCCCTACTCGATGGGTCACATCTCTGGACGTCATAACAAACCACTCAAAATGTGGTGTGCGGCTGTACGCTGCAGCGGGGCACCAAAGCGCGAACTCCTGCACTCAAAGTTGGCGCGTTGCCTTTGATCGCCAGAGTGTAGAGTGTTTTTGTTAGTTTTCTACACCCGCCAGCAAGGGGTTAAGGGGTTAAATGTGATCAACTTATGAAATAGTCACACTGAGACTGCAAGTAATTATTTAACAATCATCAATATTCCCTAATGTAACTGATATCAAAGATTATAACTCAGGTAATATGATTATCATCAATATTTTGATCAAAGATTATATTTCAATAATCAACTTATTCGAAAGTAATAGTTCATGGTTTGTTGAAGGAAATTTATATAAATTACGCATGTTACTACTTCATATCTAGTAAATGAATATACTATGTAAAATAAATAAATAAATAAATAAAAAATATAAACAGAGATTAAATATATGTCAAACACATTATCAAAATAAAAAGATAAAATTGATATCTTAAACCCCTCAAGTCCCAAGTTACCTTGATCAATCACAAAGGTACATCTTTCTTCACAGTGCAACATTACAGCATTAATTTTCTTGCCTCTACACTGGAGTGAATGGCATGTAGTAAGAGTAACCTTGAATGTTTGGTTCTAATTTGGCATGTAGTAAGAGTAACCTTGAATGTTTGGTTCTAATTTGGCATATTTCCTCCAGCCTCAAGAACACAGAGAGCTATCTCCCCTGCCCCTATACCTCCTGCTACTCCATTGGTCTTTTTCCTGTGTCTCTTAACCCAATGGCAACGGGTCACGGCTATCGCCGTCATAACAATACGCCGATTTGAGGCGTGCGGCTGTCCGCAGCGGCGCCGCGCCAAAACGCCCCGAGGCAATGATTCGGC
Source organism: Penaeus chinensis (assembly GCF_019202785.1). Classification (NCBI taxonomy): domain Eukaryota; kingdom Metazoa; phylum Arthropoda; class Malacostraca; order Decapoda; family Penaeidae; genus Penaeus; species Penaeus chinensis. Next base: position 5,415,584 of record NC_061832.1, read on the forward strand.
TTGATGTACCGAATTCACGCACTCAGAGTCGGCGCGCTGCCACCGTTCGCCAGAGCGTAGAGTTTTTTTTAATTTTCTTTACCCGACGCCATTGGGTTAAGTGGCTTCTACTCCCATTCACTCTTTCCTCTATTTCCTTCTCCAAGCTTTCATCTATGATCCTCTCCCCTGTCTGCTTCCTCTTGGACCCCCACCTCTCCTTCATATAGTTGCCTACTGACATGGTTTGGCTACTTACAACATTAACCCACTTCTACTGTGGGTAGCATGTATGTACATGCCATGTTTATTGTGAGTTTAGTTTATTAATTGTGTTTACACAAGTGCTAAGGAGTCAATATTAGTACTACTCATC
>NC_061832.1:5420938-5423438 GCF_019202785.1 Penaeus chinensis
AGAGAAGAAGGAGAAGGAGGAGAAGAAGGAGAAGAAGGAGAAGGAGAAGGAGGAGACGAAGAAGGAGAAGAAGGAGAAGAAGGAGAAGGAGGAGAAAAAGGAGGAGGAGGAGGAGGAGGAGGAGGAGGAGGAGGAGGAGGAGGAGGAGGAGGAGGAGGAGGAGGAGGAGGAGGAGGAGGAGGAGAGGAGAAGGAGAAGGAGAAGGAGAAGGAGAAGGAGAAGGAGAAGGAGAAGGAGAAGGAGAAGGAGAAGGAGAAGGAGAAGGAGAAGGAAAAGGCGAAGGAGAAGGCGAAGGAGAAGGAGAAGGAGAAGGAGAAGAAGGAGAAGGAGAAGGAGGAGAAGGAGAAGGAGGAGAAGGAGGAGGAAAAGGAGGAGAAGGAAGAGAAGGAGAAGGAGAAGGAGAAAGAAAAGACGATGGGGAAAAAATAAAGAAAGAGATGAAAAAGAGGGACTGAGGGTTACATGGAGAAAGATAGAGAGGGCAGAAAGAATAAATGATAAAACCCTATTTGAAAGTATGTTGCTAACTGTTCAGTCAAGAACATTATAAACAATTATTTCATTGAAAAATTTCATATTTCAATACTATAACTAGAAGTTTATCAGCAGAGGTCAGAAAATACCCTAATATAGACTGTCAGACAACTGTCCAAGATCATAACATTAAGTCATTACACTATAGTAGCAGCCACAGAGACAGAGACAATTTTTTCCACTACTTAATCTACTAATAACATCCATATCCACATAATGTATTTGTTTCAATTACTTTCATATCTATAAAATATATTAAATATATATTCTCAATATTAGATTTCTATTAATCCCACTAGCTGCACTGTAAAGATTATAGATGTTCAAAATAATTACTCCTCTTCCCTTTCAATTACTTTCCTTCACTCTCACTACTAATGCATTCATCTAAAAATATTTTACTTCTGCCTCTGGTCATTCTTTTTCACCATTTCAGGGTGACAAAACTCAACACATTATGGGATACAGAAATTTTATGATATATAGTGACTGACACATCTTGTCACTGCAGCAGGCATAGACAAGCATCTAGAGATATCTACTAAGCATTTTAAATACTTCTAAGTGTTGACCATTTAACTTGATAACTAAAGCATCTGCTGCCTTCTATCCTTGGTGTTCAAAAATGGCCATAGTCTTCTACTCACCACAGATGCAGCAAGAGACCTTTGAGAGAGGGCCTCTGCCAGTTTCATGGGATTTCAAGTGCCTCCTGAAGGACTTTTCCACTGTGCATGTATATTCACACAATGGACAAGTTAGTTCCTCTTTGTTGTACCTGGAAGATGAAATTATAATTATAAACTACATAAACTGAATCAATTGTGCATGTAAGAAAGTATAACTAGCTTTTAACATCCAACAGCGATAATTTTCTAAGCCCCACAAAAACCTTATGAAGGCAAAATGTGGAAAATGCTATGACTATTACGCTTGCTACAGCTAGGCTGTAACATTCAAAATTATCATCTTTACATTTTAAAGAAAAAAAAAATAACCAATTTTTAACCTGTAAATGACAGTATCAAAAATATCTCTGTGTCACTGACTCCGGAGGCCTCTGACAACTGTCCTGCTGTTTGGCCCGGGAGTCCACTACATGTCACGCCTACAGCTGTACCTGGCACATTGAGTCGGTTTGTTATGACAGCTATAGGCGTGGCCCAGCAGATATGGGTCAATAAATTTTTTTCAATCATCTGAACTTTTCATTAGACAGTACATAGACCTATCATATCCACATGTTCCAGTCATATGATCCTAAATAGAAAGCAATTTTAGATAACTCAATTATGTACTTTGCATATTGGAAAGCATAAAATTGAGCTTCTTTTTATATATAATTTTATACCCAATAAACTCTATAAAGGCTCTATTACATAAACACTTTATTCCATAAATTTTGCATTGCTATAAGAATTTTTCACAAGTAAATAGTCTGAACCTATTGTACTAAGAGTACCACTGCTAAGGTAGCAAACATGGAGCGAATGTGAATTAACATCCAAGGAATCACACTACCATTCTCATACATATCACATTATTTTTAAGAAATATAGTTATGTTAAGTATACAACTATATCGTACATAGAAATATTCTAGAATATTATGGTAGGTTTCCATGAACTTATTTATCACCAAAAATACTGTGGTAGTTTAGATCCTCCACAGCACCAGATCATAGCACTGGTAGACATTCCGCATGCACATGATAAATTTGGAAAGCCTCAAATTCATGCAGAAACACAAAAATTGATGGAAAAAGTATTAGTGTGATAGGGCTTTCACCCTAGCACATGCCATACCCATAGTGAGTTTAGTTTATTAACCTATTGGATCCAGTCGCATCACAGCAATCAAATCACCAAAAATCCAGGCATTAAGCTTGCATGAGCAGCTGCCCTGTCTGGTGGCTGTTTGTAGGCTAGGTACACATGAACACATGTGCACAGTGACAAGACTCTAT
>NC_061832.1:5430938-5433438 GCF_019202785.1 Penaeus chinensis
CAGATCAAAGAGGTTAAAATATTGTAAAACCCCAAGATTCCATCTCAAACTCTGCTAAATCAGGCCCTAAAAGTATCTTTCCATCTACCTAATCATTACTTTAACCCTTAGCCTCCGGGTGGCATGTACATACATGCCATAGCATGCCTGGACTATATTCCAGGTAGCATGTGCATACATGCCATGGTGCACCAATACTGTTTTCCAGGGACATGTATGGTCATGTCACAAACATTAAGGTGACAACACTAGCCCCCAGCAGTGGGGCCCAGGCCACTATGAATACAACCTTGGAGAGATAGCTTGCATATTGGGAAATCACCTGTAGGCAATGGGTTAATAAATGTACATATTTTTCTAAAATACCCATATAGCTAACCTGTGTCTCTGCAATGGATTCTTGTTGTGCCTCTTCTTTCCTGTTGGTGTCCAGCCATCAGCAATGTGGCTGGCTATATGGAGGTCATACGCATCCCTCTTTGTGGTGGTGAAGTGACATAGGGGCATCGTGCATGAATGCTGCTTGGGGATGGTCTCCGCAGGCTCTGGCTCATCTGGCAGGTGCTCTGTTGTGAGGTGCTTGCGGAGTCCTCCTCTGGTCCGACACACCAAACCACATTCTCCACACTCGAACCCTTCCCCTGAGACACTGCTGTTGGCATATGCAAGAGATATTAATGATGAATTATATCTTTATTCTGATTTTCTGCTGAAGTAATATGATACAATTGACCAAATTTATACTGCCATATACTCTAATACATTTTAGTCCAAAGTGTTGGGATGGCATGATATACATCCCATGTCCACTGTGATTTTAGTTCATTAATTGCATTTACATACAACTTGCTATACAGTTGTTTAATCTCCAAGGAGTCAATGACTTGTTCTTTTTTACATCATAATAATTATAAAGTTAATTATAACATCAATTCCTACTAGCATTAGAAAGAACATATTTCCTGGAAATTCAAGGAATGGGAAATCAGTTTAGGTCATATAGGTCCTACTAATTGACTCCACGGTGGCTCAGCATTTGTGGAGCTATCTGTGTGCAACAGTATTATAAAAAAAAAAAAAATTTAAAATACAAATACATGTAAAAATGGCCAATGGATTAAACTCACAAAACTAATTTCATTTACTCTAGTATTCTTGGAATCAGAAAATTGCAGATTAAAGAATAGTTTAATTTGACATTCCATGAATACCAAAGTTTCAATACCTTTGTAGGAGAAAATTAAGTCAGGTTATTTGAAACTGGTATGTAAGATAATACATAGCTAAACTAATATCTTTGAGAATATTATAATAAATATTTGACAACTTCAGAAAAGGATATACTATAAAATCTAATTTTTATGGACACACATCAAAACCACAGAACCCAGTCTTTACCTCGTATCAATCACAAGGTTATCTTCATCAGAGTCGTTGTTTTCTTCTCCAAGCTGCTTGTTCCCTAATAAACTGTCTTCATCGTCTAGTAATGGTGATGGAGATGACTTTTTCCGGTTCATCTGAAAAACAGGTCAAGAGTTATTGTTTGCAGAATTTTAAATATCTATTTTGTATCAAATTTAGCACAAAAATGTCAAGACCTCAATATATTTAACTCCTTTTCTAATCATGTTAACTGCTTGGTGACGGGTGTAGTAAACTAAAAAAAAACTCTACGCTCTGGTGATCCATGGCAACACGCCGACTTTGAGCGCGGGAGTTCGGTAAATCAAGCCGAATCACCGCCTCGGAGCGCTTTGGCGCGACACATTTCGAGCGGTTTGTTATGACGTCCAGAGACGTGACCCGTCGGGGAGGGGTTAACCCCCATGATCTGGATAATGTGACAATCATGTCATGAATAAAATCTGGGCTGGTGCAGGTGACATTAACATGTCATCATGGGAAAATTTGGCCGAGGGCCAAAATGACAGGAATTTGCCATCATGAGAATTTCAGCTGAAGGCTGGGGGGGACAGTAATAACTCACCATGAGTGTAACAAAGCTCTTGGAGGGTAAATAGACTCACTGAGCATTTAGGAAGGGGCCTTTTGCATTATTTCTATTGATAAAAGAGTGTGGAATGTACAATCCATGAGTTATGACTGGAAGAGTGCTGGCTTCAGAGAGGACACTATTTCCAAGCTCAGGATCCTATTCCTGCCTGCTGTGACCAGCAGCACAGGTTGTATTACAGCAAATTGATTATTATTATATTATGAACTACTTAGAGAGATGATATGGAGTCTGTGCAAGGAAAACAGTCTACTACCATAGGATAAAGTAAATCAATGTGGCAAAAAAGCTAAAAGCACTTATGCAGCAAAAGAGAAAATAACATAGTTAAGGGGAGGCACAGAGTCTTGTCACTTAACACAAATGTTCTAATACACTTAGCCTACAAGCTACACACCTGTCAGAGTGGCCACTCAAGTAAGCCTAATGTCTATATTCTGAGCCACCTTGGGTAGTGAACCATCCAGATCCAAGAGATAAACT
>NC_061832.1:5438438-5440938 GCF_019202785.1 Penaeus chinensis
ATAGACCAAAATCTAGGCATTAGGCTCCCTTATGTGATGACTCTCCTGGTTGTGGGACTTGTAGAGCACTCATGCTGAGATGTCCCCATCACCCACCACTTTGCACCAATATCTCACGTAAAGACATTCCTACCACCCGGCTGAGAGCCTGGATTTTTCCATGACAAAAGTTCATCACCCAACCTTTAGCCAAATTTTTTTCATTACAAAAAATTCCTGTCACCCACATCTAAAAGGTTATGATATACCTCCTGGTATATCATTGGCATTTTACTATTCATACAGCTGGATGATGATAAATGCATCTGAATACACATCTTACTGTTTTAGGACAAAAAACGATTCTATGTATTCCATTTACATATTCATAGGCAATCTATTCCAATTTTCATTCAAATGCAAGAGCTAACAGTGTCAGCTTGAGATTGAAGAGATTTTCTGGTGGGTCAAATTTTGCTTTTCAACTACCTGCAACTAAATATGGCTTACTGAAAAACAAATGCCTTTTCTGCAACTGGGGAAAAAAAAGGCAAGCTGGATACTTTGAGGTTTTTTAGAGGTTTAGGTATCACATCACTGATTAAAAATGCTATGAGCATTATATTGGCTGCAAAGTGGGTAACCACAATCAAAACTGGGCCCCTTGAGTGTGTTGTGTAACCTGATTCAGGCTTCTCACTGCATGGGCACAAGGTTCATGCCATACGTCTTTTGCCTTCACTATGATTTGAAGAGCACCCAAAGTTCACACTTCAGATTGCTACTTCTGCATGACCAATATGAATAGTATAACATCAAAATCACAGCATACTGTAAAATATCCAAATTTACCATCTGCTATGAAACCAGTACTTCATAGCAAAGACTTGCCAGTACCTGACTCTTCAAAACAAGTCATAATGAGTCAAGTGATGAGTTTGTGGGCATAGAAATAGAAGACAAGGACCAAACATTTGAGCCTAACTGTTCTTGAAGTGAACCACATTTGTTCAGTCAGAGAGATCTAAATGATCTTGTGTGTGATTTAAACTTCTCACAAAAGCAAGCTGAACTTCTCCGTCATATTCAACCCTTTTAATGAACAGCTCAGGTCAAACAAGCATTAATATCTGATGTGGTCTTTAAACAAAAAGAAATGTAGTATTAATGCAACAGTAAGAGTGAAATGATTTCCTCTCTTGCAGTAATCAGCTAAGGACGGCCTCATAACAAAGATTTAATGGTTTTTATATACAAATTTCTGCATAATACATATAAAATATAATTAAATAGTCGTTATTAATTTACTCCTTATGAAATTATTTAATAAAACTCACTGAAGCTATACAGTCTAATCACACAAAATGAATATTAAATTAATAAGAAGTACTGAAAATAAAACACTTGGCAAGATACAGAAGCAAATTAGAATCCCTGATTCAAATGAAATTAATATTCTAAAATCCATTTCTGCATTCCTCAAAAAACAAAAATTTGTTTAAAAATTCAATTGTCAGAAATATTTTTTACAGAAATGCTAGATTAATTGAAAATTATAAGACATTTACCATCTTACAAGAATGCCTTTTCTAATACAAGAAATATAGATATTAATGAAAAATTTCAAAAGTTAAATCTGAAAAAATCTAATCAAAATTCTAACTTTTCTGCTATCATACCATCTCAATATCAATATCCAATGCAATTTTAAAATGACACTAATAGTAATAAAAAGGAAGCAATTCCTACAAATAAAATTGATGGATCAATTTCAAGTTGCAAAAATCTATGTAATGTTAGCGTGTTACAAAACAAAGTGAAGGAAATGGACTTCTGTTAAAATGAAGTTTATAAATTCAATTATCAAAGCTTTCTTTATGAATAATTCAAAATCAGATTCCCTTTAGTAAAGGATTTTATTCAAATATGGATGTCAAATGATTATTAATGCATGACATTTAAATTAATTTAAACAAAACAACGTTCGGTGCAAAGAAGTAAATTCATTTTAGTAAATTCCTTATTCTGTAAATAATAAACTGATATTAAGCTTATAACCATATCATAGAACCCTATAGGCATTTGCAAAATTAACATTTTCTGAATTTTCTCCTCTGTCCTCAGCTGTGAACTTTCTATCCCTGAAAGAGAAATTATCATCATTGAGGAATTGGATGAATCTCCTTCTTGGTGCATCTGTATCATAATTAGTGACCTGCCAATACATTTTTTTCGTCCTGCTCATCATGAAAATGCATGGAATAATCAAAAGAATGCACTGTCAATGAAAAATATTTCTAACCTCAAGGTCAAATTATCTCATTCCTCCCAAAACACTATTTGCGATAGGCCTACCTATTTTCAAAACTTACATGAGGCTTTTTGAGCATCTGTCAGAGAGTAAGAGCCAGGCAGGTAGGCTGGCAATGCGGCCTGCAAGGGGTAATGTTGTGTAGGCTCGCTCATAGGCCTACTGAGCCTAGCAACAGCGCCATCATGGCCGCCAAGACCCACCCAGTAG
>NC_061832.1:5450938-5463438 GCF_019202785.1 Penaeus chinensis
TTCTCTTTATTTCCCTCCCTCTCTCCCTCCCTCTCCCTCTCCCTCTCCCTGAGTGAGCTTACACACTAATCACCCCGATTAGCATAATTAAAGATCGAGAGTCATATCGGGAAGGGAAAGTGTGGAGATTTTGATGGACTAATCCCTTGTTTTGATTATGGACGCGGGGATCATGTGGCCCGAGGGTGGGTGGCCGGGCACTCGGTCGGACCTTTAACCGGGATTTGAAGTGCCTGAGATAACATGGCTATTATCGATTGGCATCTGTTACTAACCTGTGTAGAGGGAGATAGGGAGGAGGAGGGGGGAGAGATGGAGTAGAGAGGGGGAGTATATATATAGAAAGAGGGTGTAGGGAGGAGAGGACATAAGAGAAGATGAGAGGAGAGGAGAGGAGAGGAGAGGAGAGGAGAGGAGAGGAGAGGAGAGGAGAGGAGAGGAGAGGAGAGGAGAGGAGAGGAGAGGAGAGGAGAGGAGAGGAGAGGAGAAAAGAGGAGAGAAGGACTGTAGGAGGAAGAAGAAAATTAGGAGAGGACTGCAGAGGGAAAAAAAAGAAAATGAAGGGGAGGGGTCCGGTTTGCGAGGCTACAGGTGGCAGAGTGGGTGGTCAGGTTACGACGAATTTCCACCTTTGCTTTTCTCTGTCATTGAGTTCTCCCTTCTTCCCCTTCCTTGCTATCTATATCCATCCCATCTCCCTTCTCCCCCACATTGCGCTCACTTCTTTCTCATGTTCTCCCCCTTACTCTGATTACAATAGAGATTGCACGTTGATTCCCCAAGGCAACCGGTGAGGGGGTCACCTTGCCTCCCTGATATCGCCCAAGGGTCAGGTATCAGGATGACCAATATCCTGGTCTTCTTTGCCATGTACATGCCAGGGTATTTTTTAAGACTGTGGTGAAAAGCTGTCTCCGTTTTCTGTGATGAATCTGGATGAAAACGTTTGCGTTTGTTTACATATGCAAGACTGTTAGTCGCCTTCCTCTTCTTTTACTTGCTCGTCTGCTAATTATCATCATCTTTATATTATTATCACTACAACCACTGTTACTGCTACTATTGCCGCAACGAGTGTTTACGAAGCTTCGTCTTTTTCTCTGATTTTCAATATATCTCTCCATCTATGGGGCTAGATAGGTTGACTCAACCTTGTTTACCTGCGCTATCATGCACGGGCGAGCACCCCTTTCCCTTGATAGTACATCGTATCTGATGCTGTACCGGTATCTCCTTTTATCGTCTCTTCTCTTTTTTTTCTCGCAACTTTTTTTTTTTTTCTCCTTCTCTTCTGATTTTCTTCTCTTTGATTTATTTTGGTCGATTGATTAGTTTGTTTTAATACTTGCATGGGATGGGAATAGTAATTCATATGGTAGAAATCCATCTAGAATTTTTAGGTTATTGATATGGAAAACTAGTGGAATGAATTGTTTATTACGCATATGATTAAAAAAAAATGTTTACTAACAGCCCTTGGGGATATGATGTGATAGTGGTTATCGACTCAAAAAACATAAAGACACGTAAACAACACTGTGTGTGTGTGTGTGTGTGTGTGTGTGCAATGATTTTATTAGCGTGTCCATATAAAGTATTTCATTTACTGTTGGTTCATGCTCCTCTTTCCAAGCCAGCTGACATTCCATTACTCTCTAGACCACTGCCTGATCGTCATCTCCATCTCGGGCTTGATGATGCCATCTTAGCAAAGGTTCCATCATGGGATCAGAAATGGACAGCTGAAACACGAGTCGTTGAATCAGGGCGGGGGGGGGGGGGGGAGCAAAATGGAGCCCCAAGACCCCTCCCTTCTCTTTCTCCCTCCTTTTTTCTCTTCATTTTTTTTTTCTCTCCATCTTCCTCCCTTTTCCGTCACTCTCCCTCGTTCTCCCTCTATCCCTCTCCCTCCATCCCTCTCCCTCCATCCCTCTCCCTCCATCCCTCTCCCTCCATCCCTCTCCCTCCATCCCTCTCCCTCCATCCCTCTCCCTCCATCCCTCTCCCTCCATCCCTCTCCCTCCATCCCTCTCCCTCCATCCCTCTCCCTCCATCCCTCTTCCTCTATCCCTCTCCCTTTCTTTCCCTTCGGGGGGGAGGGATTAGTGAAGTGATTGGGCCAACTACTGAATGATTCGACGCCAATCAGTCCTTTGCAAATCGGAGGCCTCGTGCTTGGCAGACGTTGCAAGTTGTTGCTAACGATCCAGGAGCAAGTTGGCCGATCCCCCCCTCCCCCCCCTCCTCTGCCAGTTGGCTCGAGTCAGTCACGCGTCGCCCATTTTCCTCATTCTTTTTTTTTCTGTGTTATATATTTTTTTTTTATTTCAATTTCTGTTTTGTATGATTTTTTCTTCTCTCTTTCCTGTATTTCCCTTTTTTCACGTTCTTGGTGTATTTTTGGTCTTCTGTTCAGTGCGTCTTTAATCTGTGCTTAGTTTATTTTTGTTCTTTACTATTTTTCCTGTACTATCTTTATTTTGGTTCCTCTGTTGCTCGCTTTTCCCTGTTTTATATTTACTTTCGTTCCTTAGTTTTTTATTCGTCCTGTTCTTTCTGTGTATTGGTATTTGTTTTTTTTTTTGTTTTTTTTTTTTTTCTCTTTGTTTTGTATCTTTTCCTTATTTTTCTTCCTCGTGTTTTGCATACGTCGCTATTTTTGGTGAAGATAGAATAGCCTAATCGATAATAACTATGATTTTTTACCTCTCCCGTTTCCCCTTTGCATAATTCTAAAACGTCCTCCTCGGAAAAGGAATTTCAAGATTTGAATTCCCGTCTATGAATCTAAAGAAAGTAATAAATCGAGTCTGGTGAACTTTTCAAGTAGTTTATCACTTCTGAGGACGTTGACTTTTGGAGATGGTAGGGAAAAAGGGTGATACCAACAGTAGACAGCATAGCGCCACCTTGACTGCCCTCTTGAAAGTACCCGGTTCTCTCTCTCTCTCTTTTCTCTCTTTTCTCTTTTTTCGCTTTTTTCGCTTTTTCTCTTTTCTCTTTTCTCTTCTCCTTTTTTCTTTCTCTTCTCTCTCTCTCTTCTCTCTCTCTCTTCTCTCTCTCTCTTCTCTCTCTCTCTTCTCTCTCTCTCTTCTCTCTCTCTCTTCCCTCTCTCTCTTCCCTCTCTCTCTTCCCTCTCTCTCTTCCCTCTCTCTCTTCCCTCTCTCTCTTCCCTCTCTCTCTTCCCTCTCTCTCTTCCCTCTCTCTCTTCCCTCTCTCTCTTCCCTCTCCCTCTCCCTCTCCCTCTCCCTCTCCCTCTCCCTCTCCCTCTCCCTCTCCCTCTCCCTCTCCCTCTCCCTCTCCCTCAACTGGATGTAAGTGACAGGTTATAATAATTTCCCTTATCAGATAATATATATGCAGATATAGTTGATAATGTGTGGCTCAATAAATGCATTTAGTTATGTACTTTGTTGCCAGGTGAGAGAGAGGATGGGGGGAGGGAATACTTGTTACCTAAGGGAGGAGATAAGACAGACCTCCGTAATCCTGTTATTAAGTTGATAGATTACTGATTGTTTGATTGAAGACTGTCATTATCTCTCTCTTTCTCTTCTCTTTCTCTTTTTCCTCTCTTTTTCCTCTCTTTTTCCTCTCTTTTTCCTCTCTTTTTCCTCTCTTTTTCCTCTCTTTTTCCTCTCTTTTTCCTCTCTTTTTCCTCTCTTTTTCCTCTCTCTCATTCTCACTCTCATTCTCACTCTCACAGGCTTGATGTTAATCTATGAATGTTTGGTTCCTTTTTCCTATTTTTCCGTCATTATGCTTGAGGAAAAAAACTAAAGAAGCCGAGGGGAGAGGGGAAACATTTCCGGAGGGGATGCCGTAAAGGGGAAATTCCCTTTAGTCGCCCAGACACTCCGCGATGCCCCGCTTGTGACGGGAAGTTCTTTAACCCCCTCCCCCTCCTCTCCCCTCCCGTTTCCCCTCTCTCTTCGCCCCTCTTCCATTTCCCCTTCCCCCCTCCCATTTCCCCTCACCCCTTTCCCCTCTCCCTTCTCCCCTTTCCCCTCTCCCCTTTCCCCTCTCCCTTCTCCCCTTTCCCCTCTCCCTTCTCCCCTTTCCCCTCTCCCCTTTCCCCTCTCCCTTCTCCCTTCTCCCTTCTCCCCTTTCCCCTCTCCCCTCTTCCATTTCCCCCCCATCCTTTTGATGTATCTTTTGACTGGAGTTCGCGTGTCGTCCAGATTGGAAATACAATACGTTGGTGTTCGTTACTTAGTTCCTGAGAGAATCGCCGCCATTAATATTTTTTATTTTGTATTATTTTTTTTATTATCATCATCGTCGTCGTCTTTGTTGTTGTTATAATTATTATTGTTATTATTGCTATTATTGTAATTGTTATTATAGTCCTCACAACGTGGAGCGTACAGTAGCTAGGCGTGCATTCGGGTCGCCGGCTGCTTGCCCTGGATGTGCCTTGAACCGAGAGGCAGGACGGCGGGCGAGGATCTCGGGAGAGCCATTTGCGGGGATAGTGGAGGGTGGGAGCGCGGTTGGATATAGGCCTATGGACTCTCGGGTGTAGGCCGTTTGTCTTGCAGCTGTGTGTGTGCGCGTGTGCGTGTGTGTGTGTTATCATCTCCCCGTTTCCTCGCTTCTTCGTTCTCCACGCGTTTTCTAAGGCTTTCTGCTTTTCCCTCTTTCGTCTCTTTCTTCTTCCCCTATTTTTTCCCTTTTTTTTTTTTTTGTCCTTGCTATACTCTTTTTCGCTGTTGCTCTCCCTACTCTCCCTCCTTGTTCACATCCCCCCATCCTATCTCCTCTTTCGCCCACTCTCCTCTCCCCTTCCTCTTTTTTTTTTTTTTTTTTTTTTTTTTCATTTCACCTCCCATGCTCTTCCGTCCTTCGCTTCTGATCCTCGCCCTACTCTCTCTCATCGTTCGTCCTCACTCACCCTTATCCTCTCTCTCTCTCTCTCTCTCTCTCTCTCTCTCTCTCTCTCTCTCTCTCTCTCTCTCTCTCTCTCTCTCTCTCTCTCTCTCTCTCTCTCTCCCCCTCTCTCTCCCCCTCTCTCCCCCTCTCCCCCTCTCCCCCCCTCTCTCTCTCTCTCTCTCTCTCTCTCTCTCTCTCTCTCTCTCTCTCTCTCTCTCTCTCTCTCTCTCTCTCTCTCTCTCTCTCTCTCTCTCTCTCCTCATCTCCCTCCCCTTCCCCCTCCCCTTCCCCCTCCTCTCTCGCCCTCGCTCCCCCTCATCCTCTCCCTCCTCCCACTCTCCCTTCCCTCCTCGTTCGCCCCCCCCCCCTCATTGGCTCTCTTCTTTGGCCCTCCCTCCTTCCCTCCTTCAATCCTCCTCGTGCCATCCTCCCGCAGAAGGCCTCTGACGCCATGTGCTCCTCGCATCCAGCCTCCAGCACCTGTCACTGCACTTGCATTTCGGTCTCGCGATTCTCCTTCCAAGAGCTCCCTTGGTATCTGTCTCCATCTTACTCTTTCTTTTTTTTTTTTTACCTTATTTTTAGTATTTGTCACTTTTCATCCTCGTACTTTTCTCTGTCAGCCTCGTCGTCATCTTTCTTCTCCTCCGTCTTCTCCTGTTCGTCTCTCTCCTCCTCCTCCTTCCTCTTTGTCTCTCATTCCCCTTACCCCTCTCCCACTTCGTCACTCTCCTCTCTCTTTTTCTTTTCTTTTTTTCTCTGTCACCCTCCTTATCATCATTATCTTTTCCTCCTCCTCCTTGGTCGCACTCCTCCCCCTGTTTTCCTTGCGTGGTAACAATGATGGAGTTGCTAAGTGCCGTACATGCGTCGAGTGCCTCTTGGCCCCGGGAGGCGCTGCAGCTGGTGTGGCGGCGTGCCCTCGCGTGACCCGGCGGCGATTCGGTGCAGAGGCTGGGCGGTGCAGATGCTGCTTCATAATGGCCGGTGTTTTGTCTCGGTTTAGGATTTTTTTTTTTTTTTCTTTAACGTTGCTGGTCTTGTGGTGGTGGTGGTTTTAGTGGTGTTTTTTTTTTCTTTTTTTTCATCTTTGTTTGCTTTGTTGTTTTCGTAATTGTTATATATCTATATATATTTTAGGGTATGTGATTTTTTTTCGTGTAGGGTTACCTTTTTCCTCGTCTCTCGCACATTTATTCTGTTCTCCCTCCCTCTCTCCCTTTTCATTTCTCCCTCGCTGCTTGGCATGTGAACAGTCGTCATTGCTCAAACAGAGCCGAAAGCTTTTCATCATAGAAATAATTAAAAACAAATCTGAAACAAGCTAGATGAACCAAAACATGAACAGAAAAAGCGTTAGTGGCAAGTACTTGCCATAACTCAAAAAGGTTGCAAATTTGCATAATCTTGCAGTTATCTGGGCGTGTGCGTGCGTGCGTGCGTGCTTGTGTTTACCACACCACCGCAGGGCCGCCAAGCAGGTGTGCATTGTGAAGACGGTTGCATGATAGTATTGGCTAGTGGGCTGCGTGTGTATATGTTAGTGTGTGTGCATATATGTGTGTCTGTATGTAAGTATGTTTATATACAAGTGTGTGTGTGTGTGTGTATGTTAGCGTGTGTATGTTAGCGTGTGTGTGTGTGTGTGTGTGTGTGTGTGTGTGTGTGTGTGTGTTTGTCCCTGTGCGTGTGAGTATCTCTGTTTGTCAGCTGCATGTTTGGTGCCTGCGTGTGCGTGCGGGGCCCTGGCCTTGCCGACGTCTGGCGTTGGGAGGTGCCACGGTGTCGCCGGCCCTCTCGCCTTGGCTCGTCGCTGGCCCTCCTCGCGCTCGCCAGTGGGTGGGCTGATTACCGTCGAGGTGCATTTTCTTGCTACATTTGAGAGCTTAGTGGCTTTCTTCTTCCTTTTCTTTTTTTCTAGTTTTGATTATGTCTTCTGTTTTCTATTTTATCCTGCACTTCGTATGCCTTCCTCTTAGTTTCCTTCCCAGTGACTCTTGGCTTCTTCCTGTTCCTCCTCCTCTTTTTCTCTCTCTTCTCATTTCTTCCTCATTTCTTCCTCATCTACCTCACATCTCCACTTCTTCATCTGGCTCTCGTCTCCTCTTCTCTTCCTTTTATCACTATCTGCCAACCTTTCACCCATCTTCCGTTCTCTAGTGACCTTTATTTAATGACGGATCGACTTCCAAATTAGCACATCGGTCGCGGGGTACATTAATTACTAAAACATTAATGAAAGCTTTGTGTCCGCGGTATGCTTGTGTTTGTTGTGCATGCATGTACGCCCTCGCTGCGCATCTACTGATCGACTTTACTCCGTCGCTGAACACGTGCTGCATGGAACGGCGCGAGTCTTTGATCCACCTCTCATTTTCCGAATGCCTCTTCCGTACATAGCCCTGGCCTCGGACGTCCTTGGCAGTCTTGCAGCGACTTGCATTGCCTATGGGCGTCTACTGATGTCTTGCAAGATGGCATGAGTTATCATCATCCACAACTATTTTTACTATTAATTGATATTATTTCTATCCTTAATACTAATGTTGTAACTAGTAGTACTAGTATGCTATTACATCATCTGCTTCTACTTCATATACTCCTACTTCCTCCTTATTATTCTCGCATTATTATTCCCGCTCGTTAACCGTAGCCTGTTGAAAGCTTCATAACGCCAGGCTGTCTTCATTAACGGGACTCGGGTGGTGTGTTTGGGCCAGCGGATGTTTGGATAGAAGAATGCCATTTGCAAGTTGCAAGCTGGCGTCCTTGTTTGGTGTTGCCGTTTTTCTCGAAAGGACGATCAAGGAGATTGAATCAGTATTTGTTCGCTTGATTAGTTTGTATATTTTGTTTTAATGTTTAGATTTGTTTGTAACTTGAATGTTTATATTTGTGTTTTTAATGTATAAATTTGTTTTTAATGTATAAATTTGTGTTTTTATTGTATAAATTTGTGTTTTTAATGTATAAATTTGTGTTTTTATTGTGTAAATTTGTTTTAATGTTTAAATTTGTGTTTATAATGTTTATATTTGTGTTTTAATGTTTATATGTTTTTTAAAGTTTATATTTGTTTAACTTGGTTTGTCTCTTTTTTTGTTTTTTTTTATAAAATCCGAAATTGACCCGACAAACCCAGTTACTTATTACATTCATTCACTTATTCACATAGGCCTATTTAGATATGCAAGCTAGGGCCCTTTTAATGTCCATCAAAGTCATCACAGAGTTATTCAAGGAATGCGTTAGTCGAGAGAGCGAGAGAGCAAAGGGAAAAGCGGGCTCGAGTTACGACCAGACGGTGGCTGGCAACACTTAACTGTGTCACGGTCTTTCAGGCTTTGATTCTGCTGCTCGACCTTGGCTACTGTTGCTGTAAATAAAGTTTGGGAGTTTGTTTTCCCACGACTACGCACATACAGTCTACAAACACACATCCTGTTACACACAACCGCAGAATTCAAACACGCTGTAATACTCGATATAGACTCGCATAGACGAGTATATTATTATCCCCTTTATCGTTTCTTCTCTCCTCCTCTCCATCGCTCTCCCTCTCCTTCCCTTCGCCCCCCTCATCCTCCTTATCAGCCTCCACTCCCTCCCACTCCTACTTTTTCTATCATCTCTCCCTTGATTTTTTTTTTTTTTTTTTTTTTTTTTTTTTTTAATCTGTTCCACGATAAGGTCTGATAAGCAAGTGTTGGTGTCGATCAGTTAGTTCGAAGATGCCCGTGCCGTTGCTCTCCCCTCATTAAGCGCCTTCGAACCAAGAAATTAATATTTATGAATGGCTTGATGGTGTGATTGAGTTGGATAATCGGCGGTTAGGTTTTTAATGTATTAATAAATGTGTGGTTGTGTGCGTTTCGGTATGCGCGTGTGCTTCTGTATGTGTGAGATTTGAATGGCCTCGTTTTTGGTGTTTTGCCTCGACGAACTGTATTCTTTGGCACAACTGTGCTCTCTGCATGACGGTGCGGGTATCTCGTTTTTTTCTGATTATTTACGACTGGATTCTTTACGTTAGTTCTTGTTCTCGCGTAGTCTGTGTGTGCTTGTATGTGTGTATGTGTGTATGTGTGTGTGAGAGAGAGAGAGAGAGAGAGAGAGAGAGAGAGAGAGAGAGAGAGAGAGAGAGAGAGAGAGAGAGAGCGCGTATGGGAAAAGGTCTGCCTGTATTTAATAGTTACGTTCATAACTGATTTTTTTTCCTGGTCGCGCTTCTCCTGTTTCCAGCGTCGTCAATAGCCAATGGTTGACGTCTGTGAATGGTGGGGTTGGTAATGGGGGTATGACGGTGGGTAAGTGGGGGGGGAGGGGGGAGGGTATGGTGGTAGAGGTTATGGGGAGGAGGTACATTGGTGGGGGGAGTGGGGGGAGGGGAGGAGAGTAAATAGAAGGAGCCGACAGGAAGGGGAGAGGAGAAGGGAAGGGTATGGAAGTGGCAGAAGAAAGGAAAGGGTATGAAGAAGAAAGATTATGGTTGGTGAGAGGGGCGAAAGGGAGTAGGAGATAGGGGAGGGGGAAGAGGAAGAGAGGATATGGTGGGTAGGGAGAGAGAGAGAGAGAGAGAGAGAGAGAGAGAGAGAGAGAGAGAGAGAGAGAGAGAGAGAGAGAGAGAGAGAGAGAGAGAGAGTGAGGGAGGAGGGGAGGGGTAGGGGGAGGGAGGAGAACGGGAAGTGAAAGGAACGCTTCTCTCGCCTTTGTTGTTGCTTGTTCATCCCTTTGTGGCGAGTTGATAGAGGCTTTGTTAGCCTTTTGCGAGCCGGAAATTTTGCCTAACGAGTTTTTTTTGTAAGGTTGTTGAGTCTTGGCGGGTTTGGTGATTGGTATTGATTATTACTGTTTGTTTTGTTTTATTGTTTGTCCTTTTTCAGTGGACTGTCCTCTCTTCCTTCTATTTATTAATTTCTTTTCTGCCTGATTTTTTTTTTTATTGCTCTGACTTTTCTCTGATTTCTTCCAACTCTTCACCTTTTTTTTTTTACTCATCGAAGGTCACATTAAATCGCCATTGTACTTCCTTTGAATCACATGTACAAAGTGTGTGGATTTTTTATATAGTTTTTATATAGGTTTTATATGTAAGATAAATTAGTTTTTTTTATATTTGATTTTGGATGAGTGGGTTGCCATTCTAAAAAAAATATATATATACGATGATAAAAAACATTGCGGTTTTATAGGACTTTTCTTGTCAGTTTTACATTATGATTGTGATGCATTGTTGATTATCGATAGTTTGTTCAGTTGAAAGGTATATTTTTGTGTTCATAAACGAGCCATTTATGTTTTTGTACAGCGCAAATTATTGGTGTGTAGAGATTAGATATGATTAACCTGTACGCTGTATATATGACCTTAATGTATGGCCTTGCGTATTAAATGTAAGGAAGTAAGGACGAGTATAAACTTTTTTTTTACATTAAAATGTGTGTAGGCTACTTGCATTGCTTGTGTGATTGGGTATTTCGTGTGTGTGTGTGTGTGTGTGTGTGTGTGTGCTAGTGGAAATGCTTGCAGGATGTGCGTGTTACCTCCTTCGATTTTGTGTATGGCGTGCCAAGTCTCACATGGGGGGGGGAGGGGGGGGCGTTCCCGCTGTCGATGCTTGTGCTGGTCTCGGTGGTGAAACCTCTGCTTGCTATTTTTGTACCGGTATTTAGTCATTTTCCTTTGATTTCTCTATTTGATTAATCTCGTTGAGGATCATGCTAAGCCTTCATTAGCCAAATTATTTTTATATTTATG
Source organism: Penaeus chinensis (assembly GCF_019202785.1). Classification (NCBI taxonomy): domain Eukaryota; kingdom Metazoa; phylum Arthropoda; class Malacostraca; order Decapoda; family Penaeidae; genus Penaeus; species Penaeus chinensis. The sequence goes on from NC_061832.1 coordinate 5,461,568, forward strand.
ATTTTGATATCATATTGGTAAGTAGACAGATGGAATCAGTGCACTGGAAGGCATATCCAAAGTCTTAGCTTAATCGCCCGATACGTTATACAGGCGATTACAGTATCTTTACGGAGTCGTTAGGCCTACAGTAGATAAACACTTGTTAAATGAAGAGCGAAGCAGATTAGATGAAAGATTTCCACAAACTGATAATAGGGGATGGAGATTTTTATTTGAGGTCAGAGTCGTCGTCCTTAAGGGTGAGGTGTTCGAGCGAGGTCATGGAGAGAGGAAGGGAAGGGGGAGATGAGAGGGAGAAGGAGAGAGACGGGAAGAGGGACAGAGGGAAGGAGAGACTGGGAGAGGGTGAGGGGGAAGGAGAGACTGGGAGAGGGAGAGGTGGAAGGAGAGACGGGGAGAGGGATAGGGGCAGAGAGAGACGGTAGGGAGGGACAGGGGGGAAAGAATAGGGGGAGGGGGGAAGATGTATTGCCTTGCCATCAATAGAATTGAATGTCTGAAGTTGTCAGTCGGTCGTAATAAACCAGGCTCACCTTCAAACAAGACGAAAGAAATGAAGGTCGTTTTTCTTTTCTTCTCTACGTGTTCACTCATTCTTGTTTTTCCTCTTCGGTTTATTTTTATCATCATCTGTATTTTCTTTCTTTATTTTTTCCCGTCCTATATACACAGTCTGTGATACTGGACATTCATTGGTAAATATATTTCTGCAAGTAAATGCAATTAGATTATTTCCAATTCTATCCATCTATCTACCAATATGACTACTATCAACCATCCAATATTCATTCCCCCCTTCTCTCCTCCTTTTCCTACTCCCCATCCTTATCCTCCTCTTCCTCTCTTCTCTCCATCCAGCCCTCTCCCTTTCTCTCCGCATGTGCGTTTTGATTAAGAATTCGCTTGAGTTCTGAAGGTCATTACTCCTATCCGGTGTCGCCGGCGGAACACGATCGCCGGGAGTTAAACCGTGCGTAACTTCCCGGCTGTGTAAAAGGTATCTATTCCAGGTGGCTTTGGAGCGGCCTCGGATGGTGTGATAAATGGATTTGCGTGTGTTAGGTTTGTGTGCGCGTGTGCGTGCGTGCGTTCATGTGCTTCTATATCATTAAATGATACGTTTTTAATTTTTTTTTTTTATATAATAACAGTGCTCCTATTAATTTGTAGCACTTTTTTACCCCTTTTTCCTTTCTATTTACTAAGATGTTAATTTGTTTTTATTTCCTTCTTTCAGGTACGTTTAACTTGGCTAAGGTACTGGGTTAGTTGCGCAAATACTAGACAAAAAAACGAAGGGAGACAGAGAGAGAAATGGGATGGCCTTGACTCAGTATACACTCGGGTGAGTATGGTACGTGTGGTACTCTATAAGTTTTTTTTCCGTTTTCTATTTGGAAGCGGAGGGTAAGAAGAGTAGATGAGAGAAAGGCAAAGAGAGAAAATGAAAGGGAGACAGACAAAGAGAGAGAGAGAGAGAGAGAGAGAGAGAGAGAGAGAGAGAGAGAGAGAGAGAGAGAGAGAGAGAGAGAGAGAGAGAGAGAGAGAGAGAGAGAGTGAGAGAGTGAGAGAGTGAGAGAGTGAGAGAGTGAGAGAGTGAGAGAGTGAGAGAGTGAGAGAGTGAGAGAGTGAGAGAGTGAGAGAGTGAGAGAGTGAGAGAGTGAGAGAGTGAGAGAGTGAGAGAGTGAGAGAGTGAGAGAGTGAGAGAGTGAGAGAGTGAGAGAGTGAGAGAGTGAGAGAGTGAGAGAGTGAGAGAGTGAGAGAGTGAGAGAGCGCGGAGGAAGGGAGAGGAAGTGATAGAGGGGAACACAAATAGATGGAGAAGCATTTTGATGGCCTCCTTTCCTTTGACTTCGAATTGAAAGGCT
>NC_061832.1:5465938-5468438 GCF_019202785.1 Penaeus chinensis
AAGCTTCATTATTTTCTGTGCTCAGTAACTTTTCTTAATTCGTCCAGACTGGAAACTTTCTGTTCTTCGAATATCTTTCCTTTGCCTTCTCTTTGTCTTAGGCCCTTTGTCTGCAAGCATTATCGTGCGCTTGCTCGTAGGGGCGAAGGGGTCATGACCTCGGTGCGCTTGCACTCGATGGAATAGGCCTACCACACCTGGCTCGTGTTTCCGGGGTGTCTGTATTTCCTTCTCCGCCTCTAGGCCTAATGCGGGTGCTCGAGGGCGATTCTCGGTGCGCGCGACCTGAGGATAAACTCACTGGCTTTGTTCCGGTGCAGGCTGACTGTTTTCGTTCCTTGGTGACGAGTTGCGTTTTGAGGCATTTCGGTATATTTTGGACTTGTTCTTTTTCTTCTTCTTGGTTTTTCTTCTTCTTGTTCCTCCTCTTCCACTTCCTTTCTTCTTCTTCTTCTTTTGGTCGGAGGAAAAATAGAATCCCTCCGTTTGTGACCTTCTTTTGTTGGCCCTTTCAGATTCGCCTTTGAGGCTTTAATGTGTCTCATGTTTGGTGCTGTCCGAGGAATATGCGTGTCACACCTCGTTACGACTCAACCCGCATCCTTTCCTCACTCCCTCTTTCTCCCTTTCTTGTTTTCTCCTTCCTGTTCTCTCTTTCCTTTTTCTTCGAGTATTTGTAGGTTTTTTTTTCCGTCTTTATTTTTTTCTATTCCTTCCTTTTTTTCCCTACTTTGTTTCGTCGCGAATATTTGGCTCTTTCTTTCCGTCTTTATTATTCCGTCTTGCATATCTGTTTGCATATCTATCAACCTCGTTATTATTTTTCGCTCGCTCTTTTCGTGTTATCCCTGTGCCAATTTAAGTCAGTTGGTAAGGGGAGAGAGGAAACAGGGGAAGAAAAAAATGGGATGAGAGAGAGAGAGAGAGAGAGAGAGAGAGAGAGAGAGAGAGAGAGAGAGAGAGAGAGAGAGAGAGAGAGAGAGAGAGAGAGAGAGAGAGAGAGAGAGAACTTGCAAGTCTTAAAGAGAAAGGGCGAGAAAGTGAAAGAAACAGACAGACAGACGCAGAAGAAGCACCTGTTGCAGTATTTATGTTGCATGCATGTACCTTTGCCCCCTCCCCCTCCCCCCTTTGTTGCTTAGAAGGCCGGCGTTCTTAAGATTCTTTCGGCCTTTCGTCTGTTCAGACAACACTTAGTCCCGAATTACCTTTTCCTTATTACTTTGTATTTTTTCTTCTTTTCGACTTACCTTTTCCTTATTACCTTGTATTTTTTCTTCTTTTCTTTTCTTTTCTGTTTTTTTTATTTTTTATTTCTTGTTCCATTATCTATTTTTCTGTTCCCTATCCCTTCCCTGGTTATAGGTCTTAGTTTAAAAAAAAAAATATATATATTTTTTTTTTTTTTTTTTTTTTTTTTTTACTACTCTTCCGTCGAAAATACATAAGTAGGAAAAAGAGAAAAGTAAGAAAAATGAAAAAGAGGAAAACTTGGAGAAAGAAAGAAGGATAGAGAAAAAAAGAGAAAAAGGGTATTGAAAGTGAAGGTAGAAAAAGACGTGAATGACTGGTACAGAAATAAAAGGAAATGAAAGGCACCAAAAGTAAGCGAGAGAGAGAGAGAGAGAGAGAGAGAGAGAGAGAGAGAGAGAGAGAGAGAGAGAGAGAGAGAGAGAGAGAGAGAGAGAGAGAGAGAGAGAGAGAGAGAGAGAGAGGGGGGGGGAGATTGGGGGGAAGGGTTACGAAAGGCAACATCTTCGCGAGCCTCTCTGAGAGTACGAGGCCGTACAGTATGCGACTTCCACCGCGAATCCTGGGGCTCATTCCTCCGAAATATTGCCGTCATGCCATGCGAGGGCGGCCGAAGCGGTTCAGGCGGCTTTGAACAGGTTTCTTATGGACGCTTCACTTGCACGGAAGGGGGGGAAGGAGAAAGAGGGGGGGGGGGAGAAAAAAAAGACGGTCAGGCAAACAAGGGTCACTTAACTGTAATCTAGTCATATTTCTTCGCCTTTCTTGTAAATTCTCTCCTCCGTCTTCTCTTCTTTCCTCTCTCCTCTCTGTCCCCTCTCCCCTCCTCTTCCCTCTCTCCTATCTTCTCTTTCCTCTCTCCTCTCTTTCCTCTTTCTTCTCTTTCTCCTCTTTCTACTCTCCTCTTCTCTTTCCTCACTCCTCCCTCCTCTCCTCTCCTCTCCCTCCTCCTTCCCTCCCTTCTCTCTAGTTCACACACACCAACAGACACTTGCCTCCACATCACGCCACACGATGCTGTCGCAAGCAGAGTGAACGGGGGTCTGGAGGGGGGAGGGGGTAGGAGGTCACGATTGGAGTGCTCGTCGAAGGCCTGTGGGAGGGGGAGGGGTGTAGGGGAAGGGAAGAAGTGGGGGGAAGTGGAGGGGAGGGGGGAGGGGTGTAACTGGTATCTTGTACACATCACGCCACCTCCTTCACAGCTCTCGGGGCAATGGACGGCCGGTCTTGCTTGCATCTCCTGCTGTTC
>NC_061832.1:5488438-5528438 GCF_019202785.1 Penaeus chinensis
TGTTTATTGGTAGATAATATGGATTAGCTTAATTGCTTTTTGATCATATGAATTGGCCTAATTATTTGCTTATAAGATTTAATTGTTTACCGATACAGGTGGGTTGAATTCTCTGGTATGGGTTGCTTTGATTGTTTACTGATATGAAACCTTCAATTGTTTCGTAGTATAAAGTTAAAATAGTCGAGTAGCCGCTAAATGACCCCTCAGACACTGAGAAGGGGAAGGTGGCACCGCGAGTGACAGTCCGTGCAAAGCGTGTCTAGGCACTGTGCCAGAGACCGTGGGCTTGGCGGCGGCACAGACACGTGAATGTGCCACATCCGCGGAAGTGTTACGTCCTTGTCTATCCCTTCCCCTGTCTCTTCCTCAACGTTTCCCTTTGCCCCTTCTCTTCCCTCTCTGAAATATGTCTGTTCTCTTTGCTTCCTCGTCTTTTTTCCGTTTTTTCTTATCTGCTTTCTTCTCCATGCCGATATCTCTCCCTCCTCTTTCTCTCCCCTTCTCGCCCTCCCTTTCTCCTTCTACTCTTCTCCCCCTCCCTTCCTCCCCCTACTCTTCTCCCCCTCCCCTCCTCCCCCTACTCTTCCCCTGTCTCTTCCTTCCCGTTTCCCTCTCCCTCCTTCCCCTCTCTTCCTCTCCCCTCACCTTCCCTTGGCTCTCTCCTCTCCCTCCTTCCCCAGGCCGTTCGTGCCACATGTTGCGCTTAGAGGACGAGGGGAGACTGGGTGAGGAGAACGGAGGGGGAGGGGTAGAAGAGGGGCAGAATGTCTGTCCTGGGACCGCTGGAATCAGGTGACGATCCGCGACGTGGGATTTTGCTTTACGCGCGCGTTTACACACACACACACACACACACACACACACACACACACACACACACACACACACACACACACACACACACACACACACACACACACACACACACACACATTTGTTTTCTTTTACTTTTTGGCGGGGAGGTAAAGGGGTAGCGTGTAACGTATCGTATTGAGAGAGGGAGTGGAGAGAGGAGAGCAGCCGAAATAGAAAGAGGGCGAAGAAGAGAACCGGAGCAGAGTCGAGTAGGCCTAATCATCGTGCCTACCGACCTTGATTAAAGATGAAGATGCTTACAGCACACGCGAGATCAAAAATATTGCCTCTTCCTCCCCTCTTACCCCCTCTCTCTCCCCATTACCCCCTGCTCACCCATATTGCCTCCCTTCCTCCCTATTATGCCCCCTTCCCCTTACCTTCTCCCTCATCCTCTCCATAGGCCTACTTCCTGTACCTATCAGGGAAATAGATTAGCTTCCAATGGGCCTCCCACTCCTTCCGTTCCCCCCTCTACCCTCCCCTCGCCTCCCCTGCTCTCCCCTACCCTCCTCCCTGATCACATTCAGAGAATTAGGCGTATAAAAGTTCGAAAATGGAGGTCGGCATTTAAACTCGGAAGGGGTCATTTCCAGTGCCCTTTTTCTCGTCTAGGTCTCTTATTCCCTTCATGTGATTCATGTGATTTATTGTCCTTTTAGATTTTGTTTTCCCTTCTACTGCCTTTTGTGTGCGACTTTTGTGTGTCTTTCTGCTACCTTTTACTCCTCGTGCTATTCTGTTCTATTCTTGTTCCCCTTCTTTTTTTTCTCCATTCATATATTTTACTTTTTTTTCCTCTCCCCCTTTCTCTTTCTCCTCTTCCTCCTCCTCCTCCTCCTCCTCCTCCTCCTCCTCCTCCTCCTCCTCCTCCTCCTCCTCCTCCTCCCTCTCCTCCCTCTCTTGCTCCTCCTCCTCCTCCTCCTCCTTCTCCTCCTCCTCCTCCTCCTCCCTCTCCTCCCTCTCCTCCCTCTCCCCACCCCCTCTCCCTCTCTTCCTCCCCCCCCCCTACTGAAAAGAAAAAAAGGGAGAGGAGCAGGAGGCAACACGCGTGAAATTTATATCGGTCTGAATGAATGGCGGAGGCAGTAGCCGATAAACCGAGCCAATAGCCGGATGAAAGGTGTTGGAATCGGGGTTGTGAATGGCTGGACCGGATAAGGCAGCCCAGCCGTCTTTTAAAGCGAGTGATATGGCAGGGTGAACGTGTGTGTGTGTTGGGGGGGGGGGGAGGTAGGGATTTACCTGGTTGCTGTTAAAGGGACGGTGGGTTGGTAGGGGAAGGAGGAGGTGGGATGTGGGGATATAGAAGTGGGCAGGGTGTTTGTGTGCGTTTTTCAATGGTTGTATGTCTGTGTTATTGACGTATCTGACGCATTTTTTGAGAGTACATTAATAGTTTTCCCTGTAAAAAACTATCGTCTTCGATATCATATATCTTTTATGTTCATGTTTGTTTCTGACGTCGAATATCACGTGCGCTGCTCTGGCTGCGTATGCATTTCGAAATGGGCGATTCAGCGAATCGATCAATAATCGGGCTCGAGTGCAGAGTTGAGGGAAATGCGTTGTATGGAGAGAGAGAGAGAGAGAGAGAGAGAGAGAGAGAGAGAGAGAGAGAGAGAGAGAGAGAGAGAGAGAGAGAGAGAGAGAGAGAGAGAGGGGGGGGGGGGAAGAGAGGAAGAGACATGGATATATAGAGAAAGAGAAATGTGAATTCTGGTGTCATTTAACTCCGTTTGATGACCCAGTACAGGCGTCCTGGTCGAGCCAGTGTTGCTCAAGATAAAATGTACCCTATTTGGAACGGGTTTGTTTGTGCGTCCAATGGTGCCATGTGATATAGAGACTGGAGTCGCGAAAATACTTGTTTTCTTTCTTTCTTTTGATGTCTTGAGCACGGAGGACAAATCGATTGTTTTGGTGCAGTAGGATGGGACGGTCTGCATTTGTTTTTGTTTTTTAGGTATGCCCCTTTCTCCCTCCCTCCGTTCCTCTCTTCTCTTCCCTTTTCCCCTTCAGTCTGTTTACCATTCTCCTCTACCCTCTATGCTACCCCCCCCCCCTCCCTGTCCCATGTCCAGTGTGTGACTCATGGACACGCGGCCATAACCTCCCTACCCCCCCCCCCCCCCTTTCCGCCACCCCCTTTCCAAGTGCATGCTGTATCCCCGCCTTCCTTTAGTATAGCGTGGCTGTTCCTGTCCTGATCATATGAATATTTTAATGTTTTGTAAACAGGCTGGGTTAGGTTTTGTTCTTTTATTTATTTCATTTATTTATTGGTGTTTGTTTATTCAATTCTGTCTTTGTTAGCATTACGCTGATTTATTTCAGAGCGTGTCCAGTTGGCTGGTAAATTGGCATTGAACAAATTTAATGGAAATATATTCGTTTTATTGTTGTTTTGTTGTTCTCATTGTTTGGTCCTATCCTGAAGACTCGTTTTATGAATCAGCCAATTAACTCTCTACCGTGGAAGTCTGTTGTGACAGCGATGTTTATAGTGAGAGTTAGAGCCCGTAATGAAGACGGAGGTTATCCCTGTATTGTTATTTTATTATTGTTAGTGTTATTATTACTATTATGATTATCATGATTATTATTATTATTGCTACTTTTATTTTAAAGCGATATCATTACAGATTTATTTTGAGGTTTTCTTGGTACTGATTTCTTTTTTTGACGTTTTCCTGTTCTTTTCAGGTAAGATTGGCGGCAATCCGTGAACCATGGCTGGAGTCAGGTATGTGTGTGTGTGCGTGCGTGCGTGCGTTTGCGTGTGCATTTATGTATACATCAACTCGCCAAAACAAATCATACATTGCCGAGTTACTTCTCTTGCCGCCGCCATGTTTCCCAGCATCGCATTCCAAGATTATTAAGAATTCCCAGCTGATATAACGCTTCCGGTGTCGAAGTGATTACAGCCGTTTTATTGCCGTTATTATTCGATTGTTGTTGTTGCTGTTGTTGCTGTATTAGTCACAAAAATGCTGTTGTGGTTATTATTGTCATTATTATCACAATCGTCATCATCATTATCATTATTATCACATTCGTCATCATCATTATCATTATTATTATAAATCATACTATTAATAACACTAGCGATCCTTCTACTATAAGCTAATTATTCATCTTGTAAGTGTATCCTCTGGCCAGTCTTAATGTCACTGTCCACTTGAACGGTCACGCCTCCCGCAGATGTAGGCCATATAAACCATTGTTTTGCCTTTGTCTGTATTTATGGATATGTTCTGTATGTTCTCTATGCTTTCTTTAAGAAGGCCTGCTATTGTTAGGCGTCCGCGGCCTTCATGTTCAATGCAGACGGACCCATTGTACTGGAGCGTGGCAGATCAGCTAGGCCGAGTCGGAGGCACGTAGGTCTTCCAGAATAATGCATAAGAAAGCACAGCGGGGGTGTTGCTGTTGTTTTTTCCCTTGTCTGTCGGTCTCTCTTGTTCTATGTCCGTCTTGCTATCTAGCTGTCTATCTAGCAGTCTATCTAGCAATCTGGCTGTCTGTCTATCTATCTATATGGCTGTCATATTTATGCCCTATAGCTACTTATCTGCCACTCAATGTATGTAGTTCCCCAGTGCCGTGAAGAATGAGGTCTCGTGACATATGGTTCCGCCTGCTGTTTCTGCTCCACGCGGATCGGAAGTATGTGTGTGTGTGTGTGTGTGTGTGTGTGTGTGTGTGAGTGTGTGGTTTGCTTATGTGCTATTTTTGGTGCCTTTACCGAGGATTTTTCCCTGAGTCGGCTTGGACCATGGCATTTTCTTATCTATTTTATTGTTTTCACATCATGCTGCTATCAAACCGGCACAACCTTTTAGCTTCGTGTTGCTCCAGAGAGAGAGAGAGAGAGAGAGAGAGAGAGAGAGAGAGAGAGAGAGAGAGAGAGAGAGAGAGAGAGAGAGAGAGAGAGAGAGAGAGAGAGAATGCAAAGCAATGGGATGCGCCTCTTATCGATCTCTCCCCTAGTGACGTATCGAGTTATCCTACATCACCCTCCACCCCCCCCCTCCCCATGCCCTTCTCCTCCCTCTCACTCCTGATCTCACGTCCTTTGGGTCCCCCACGATGTAACAACCCTCCGAAGCCCCCGGCCCCTCTCTCTCTCCTATCTGCTCTTCTCTCTTCTCCCCTCTTCTCTCTTTTCTCTTCTCCTATCTTCTCTCCTCGTCTCTTTTTCTTTTCTCTTCTCTTCTTTTTTCTCCCCTTGCACGCCCATTCACATTATCATCAACAACAACCCGTTAGAAAACTAAAAAAAATAATTCGTCCAACTTGAAAGTATGTATGGCTGTCTGTATGGCTGTCTGTCTGTATGTATGTAATTATGTCTTCTGTCAGACAGACAGACAGACAGACAAAGTATGGATGTGTATCTGTCTGACTGTATGTATGTCTATGCATGCATGTATGTATGTGCGTCTTCTGGTATAGATGTTTGAATGTATGAGTGCTTCTGTCTGTCGCAGACGGCGGTGCAGGGAGGGATAGCGTGAGCGGTTAGGAAGGGCTGAATCTATTTCCAAGGCAGCAGCGTGAACAGTTAAAAAATACTTTAGTCTCTTTCAGGCATTCCTTTTCCACGCTTGAACGCTTGCCGTGTGACCGATAACGGGAATGGATTTGTTTTTTCTTTCTTTCTTCTTTCTTCTCTCTCTCTCTCTCTCTCTCTCTCTCTCTCTCTCTCTCTCTCTCTCTCTCTCTCTCTCTCTCTCTCTCTCTCTCTCTCTCTCTCTCTCTCTTCCATATTCTCTTATTCTCCCTACCTCTCCCATTCTCCTTTTCCTCACGAACACCCCCCGGTCTCCCCCACCTGTAGACATACCGGGCCTTTTCTTCCCCTTTCTCGCCTTTCCAAATCTTTTCTCGTCTCTTCTTGCCCTTTTTCGCCTTTCCAAGTCTTTTCTTCACCCTTTCTCGCCTTGGTCCTTACGTCATGCGAGTCAATGACGAGCGGCTGGTCATGTTCGCCTCCGACCCCCGTTTCGTAATATCATAGCAACTAGGAGCCGTTTCCGATTCAGTGAGCTTGAACGGACGGGAGTAGTAAAGCGTATTCTATGAATGATTTTGGCTTTCTTGGAGGTTGTAGAATGAGGTGGAAGGGGGAGATAGAGAGAAGGTAAGGGAGAGAGATCGTGAGGAATGGAGTGACAGAGGGAAAGGGGAGAGAGAAAAGAAAGACGGAGACAGATAAACACAAGACAAATCCCCCTATCCCCTGTTTAAATCCCTTCGAGACTACGAACTCTTTCGAGGAAGATTAAACCGAACCCGCTAAAGACCTGAATCGAGCCACGAGGAGAAAAGGCGGCGAGGTCAAAGGGCGAGGAAGAAACCGAATTCCCGCGCGAAAACCGGAGTTGTTCCGCCGTCGCCTCCGCCTTCGCCAAAAGGGCCGGGGAGGTCGGTGTCGAGGCGCCGGGTTGGAGTACTCTACGGCCCTTCCCTTCTCTTCCCTTCTCTTCCCTTCTCTTTTCTCTTCTCTTCCCCTCCCCTCCCCTCCCCTCCTCTCCTCTCCTCTCCTCTCCTCTCCTCTCCTCTCCTCTCCTCTCCTCTCCTCTCCTCTCCTCTCCTCTCCTCTCCTCTCCTCTCCTCTCCTCTCTCCTCCTCCTCCTCCTCCTCCTCCCCCTCCCCTCCCCCTCCACTCCCCCTCCCCTGCCCCACCCCTTGTCCCCCTACATTCCTTCGGGGTACTGTCGCCGGTGCAATGTAGGTAGAGTACCGCGTTATATTTATTTTTACCATATATTGTTTTATTTAATTGTTTTTTGCTTTTCTATTTGTTTTATTTACTTTCTTTTTTTTTCTTCTGTTTATTTTGATATGTTTTAGGGAATATCGTTATTTATTGCAGTCTTGTTGCTATCTCTTCTTACCTGGTGAATTTTCTTGACTAAAACAAATGGATTGATAAATTTGATAGATTAAAATGGGAGCGCTCTCGACCCTCTCTCTCTTTCGCTCTCCCTCTTCCCACTCTCCCTATTTATCTCACTCTCTCTCCTCTCCCCACTCTCTCATCACCCCTTTCCCCCTTCTCCCTTCCATCCCTTCTCTCCCTCTGCCCCCTCTCCCCACTCTTTCATCACCCCTTTCCCCCCTCTCCCCTCTCCCCACTCTCTCGTGATCACTCCTTTCCCTCTTCTCCCTTTCATCCTCTCTCTCCCTCTTCCCTCCCTCTTCCCTCCCTCTTCCCTCCCTCTTCCCTCCCTCTTCCCTCCCTCTTCCCTCCCTCTTCCCTCCCTCTTCCCTCCCTCTTCCCTCCCTCTTCCCTCCCTCTCCCCACTTCCTCTCCATGAAAGGTACAGGCGAGCTGAAATAAAACCTGCGACCCACGACCCCGTCCGTGAGAAAAGAAGGCGGGTGAGTGGGCGCATAGGAAGGGGGGGGGGGGGGAAAGGTTCCCGTCGGCGAGAAGTTTGGGTTAGGGGGAAGCGGGTCGTGGTTGGGGGGGGGGGGGTACTTCCGGGTCGTCCCTGTTGTTGTCGTCTGTGTCTCTTTTGGTTTTGTTTATTTATCTGTTCTATTTTAAGATCGTTTTTTTTTTATCGGCTTGTCTCCCTTTCTCTCGATTTCTATCTCTCTCTTTCTTTCCATCTTTTTCTTTTTCTTTGTCACTCACTCCGTCTCCCAACCCCCTGCCTCCCTTCTCCTCCTCCCTCCGTACCCCCTCACCTTTCTCCTCCCCCTATCCCCACCCTCCTCCCCCCTCCGTACCCCCTCACCCTTCTCCTCCCCCTATCCCCACCCTCCTCCCAGCCTTTCCTCACTAAATGCTCAATGGCAGAATAAGCAGTTTACGATGCTTATTGACTATTTATTCTTTTCAAAACAGGGCTCCGCGTGTGACGGTGTAGCGTGTCTTGTGGATTACCATGGGCCTTCGGTGAAGGATTTTCTGGTGATTTCTGCAATGTAATTTTTTTTTTCTTTTTTTTCCATTTTATCTTTTCTTCTTGCTTTCTGGGGAGGTGGAGGAGGGGTAGGGGGGAGGTGGAGGAGGGGTAGGGGGGAGGTGGAGGAGGGGAAGGGGGGAGGTGGAGGAGGGGAAGGGGGGAGGTGGAGGAGGGGAAGGGGGGAGGTGGAGGAGGGGAAGGGGGGAGGTGGAGGAGGGGAAGGGGGGAGGTGGAGGAGGGGAAGGGGGGAGGTGGAGGAGGGGAAGGGGGGAGGTGGAGGAGGGGTAGGGGGGAGGTGGAGGAGGGGTAGGGGGGAGGTGGAGGAGGGGTAGGGGGGAGGTGGAGGAGGGGAAGGGGGGAGGTGGAGGAGGGGAAGGGGGGAGGTGGAGGAGGGGAAGGGGAAGGGGGGAGGTGGAGGAGGGGAAGGGGGGAGGTGGAGGAGGGGAAGGGGGGAGGTGGAGGAGGGGTAGGGGGGAGGTGGAGGAGGGGTAGGGGGGAGGTGGAGGAGGGGAAGGGGGGAGGTGGAGGAGGGGAAGGGGGGAGGTGGAGGAGGGGAAGGGGGGAGGTGGAGGAGGGGAAGGGGGGAGGTGGAGGAGGGGAAGGGGGGAGGTGGAGGAGGGGAAGGGGAAGGGGGGAGGTGGAGGAGGGGAAGGGGGGAGGTGGAGGAGGGGAAGGGGAAGGGGGGAGGTGGAGGAGGGGAAGGGGGGAGGTGGAGGAGGGGAAGGGGGGAGGTGGAGGAGGGGAAGGGGGGAGGTGGAGGAGGGGTAGGGGGGAGGTGGAGGAGGGGAAGGGGGGAGGTGGAGGAGGGGAAGGGGAAGGGGGGAGGTGGAGGAGGGGTAGGGGGGAGGTGGAGGAGGGGAAGGGGAAGGGGGGAGGTGGAGGAGGGGAAGGGGGGAGGTGGAGGAGGGAAGGGAGGTCGCGAAGCGTACTATGGACTCGTGAGCTGAGGGGAAAGGAGGAGGAGGAGGAGGAGGAGGAGGAGGAAGAGGATAAGTAAATGGAGACGGGAGGAAGAGGGGGAGGACGGAGAATCGTGAAATGTGTGAAATTATGTATGAGCTTATATTACGACAGTGATGACAATTTTAGAAATGTAGGTTGATGGTATTAATTAGGGGTACCTGGCGGATGAGGGGGAAGAGGACGAAGATTGAATCAAAAGGTTATGTAAATAAAAATGCTGTGTGCTGCCAAAAGCTCTTCTCTTGTGCACTTTTCAGTTGTGATAGAGAAGGGGAGAGAGAATGAGAGAATGAGTGTTTTGTTGTGAATTTCCCTTTAGGACGACATCCATGCAGAGTATTTTTGTGTTTTTTTGTTTTTTTTTTGTTTTTTTTGCTGTTTTACTTTTTTTTCCTACTCATCTCAGATAATATTGGCAGCTGGACGCATGGGGAATCCGTTAAACGTGGTTGGAGTCAGGCACACACACACACACACACACACACACACACACACACACACACACACACACACACACACACACACACACACACACACACACACACACACAGAGCACGTGTGTGTGTGTGTGTGCGCGTGCGCGCCTGATTGTTTGTCTGTTTTGTTTGTTTATAAACGTATAGCTTGTGAAGAAAACTGCATTTGGGGGAATTTGCATTGCATCATGCCTTGTTTGTTCCGAGTTTAAATGAGTGCCTGTGTCCTTCCCCGTGTACTTATGCATATGATGCGTGGGCGTGTGTGCAAAAGGGAGATGCACATGCCCGGCGGCCCTGGAGTGAGAGGTGGGCGGGTATGACATCATCGCAGATCTTGAAGGATGGAGGGTGGGAGGCGGTTTCCACTTGCTCGCCCTCTTCGCCGGGGGGGAGGGGGGGCGCTGGCTTTTAGGGGGGGGAGAATTTTTTGTTTTATTTGTTTATTTATCTAATTATTATTTTTTTTCCGGGGGAAGGATATTTAATACCGGCTTTTTCTTTCACCAGCTTTTTTTGTGCGTGCGTGTGTGTGTGTGGGGGGGGGGGTGGAGGTGATTTTCCATATTAGTTATTTATGTTTATTTGATTATTTAATATTTTTTCAGTGGGGGGCGGGGGATTATTACTGGTGTTTTCCTGCCGTTTGGTAATCGAGCGCAGGTATCCGCCGGCGACGATCCAGCGCCGCCAAATGTTCCCACCAAGTCGCGAAGGAAATGATTTCCTCGCACATCAGGCGGTGGAACACGAGGAAAGTTTGATATATTCTCGACTCGTCCTTCGGCAACACGGGGCAGAAATAAGGCTTTGTTGGGCGTACAGTATGATGCCCTTTATTCAGAGGAAATATAAAGGTAAAATAAACATGGATTAAATGAATAAATTATTATGAAATGGAGTTGGTAGAATAAAAACTTTCGCTTGTTTGGTGGGTGTTGAAGGAATGCTTCTCACCGGCTCCGCGTGGACACTTACCAGCCGTCCCTCGGCACGCCTCTCCGCTCGACCGCCCACGCCCTAGACGCTTCCTACTCCTTCGTTTTCTCCTCTTTCTCCCGTTTCTTCTTCTATTGCTACTGCTATTCCTTTTCTTCTTTCTTCTCCTTCTTACCCCCTTCTTATCCTCCTCCTTATTTTTCTTCTTGCCTGTTTTAAACATCTCTTATCATCTGTTGAAGCTTTGCCGTCTCTCGCAAACTTTTGAAACGTGGAGGACTTAGAAGGAAGGGTAAATTTGAGCGGTTCCGTACGCCGTCTCAACTGTGCAGCTGTTTCTAGAATGTGCAGTTGTTAAGTACGTGGATAGATAGGCATATGCGTAGGCTTGAGAATCTTCAGAAGTATTTTGGGAGAATGTGCTTCGACTTCGAGATCATGTTATTTAATGCTTTTAATATGTAGTCATAGTAATAATATATATATATATATATGTAAATAAAAAAAACGTTATTCGAGGAGGGTTTAGCCGGCGTATCGACCTCGATGCACATTCACCACGTCATCTGTCAGAGGCGTCATTAGTGTACACATTATCTATGCACTTACTGTAAGTAGACCTCAAACAACACACCAAGCGGGATAACGCAAGAACTCTCATGTGCATTCATATTTTGTGGAAAGCTATGAATAGTTAATTAGCTAGTAAATGAGAGAGGAGGTTGTTCGAATAGCGTCGCGTGGCAAGGACTTGGAGTAAGAAGATATGTGACGTCACACATCGCACCATGTTTTGGACCAATCAGAGGCCGCCGGGAGATCAACGCCCGTGACGTCACTGTGGCTAGACACCGTTTATCGCCAGCTGACTCTCGCGATTTCCATGTGACTAAGATCTAAAACTTGCTCTGCGGGGAATTTATAGTCATCTCATCACTCAAGATAGATCGCGCGAGGTCTTTGACTGTCTTTTGTTTATTTTTTTCATGCATAGTCTGCCTATATTCCTTAATAAAAAATAAACGAATGTGATCTTAATGGCTGTGAAAGTTGAGAGGAAGGCATGACACGTAGCCAGTCCCGCGGTCGTAAACGTTTTCATGTGCTCCTGACTTGCCGGTAGTCGCAGGAAGGAAAAAACCGCCAGAAAAACATTTGTCCGGTGTTCATAGATACAGAGGCAGCCGTTGGCATAGCCGACTGCGGAAGATATCAAAGAGAAATCGAAAATAGAGGTGGAATACACTACTTGGGTCTATTTTCATTTTTCTTCTAAAATACATATTCTGAATGCGCATATTGGCACCTGTGCATCACACGCCAGGTTGGCGCTGCTCCACAGGTGTGTTGGACTGAGCCGGCAAGGGAGTTAACCATTTTCCATAAACTTGCCGCGAGCGATTAAAATAACGTGTCATGTCTTCTGAATTCCTTTTTCTTTCGAGGTATCGACCTTGTCTAACAAGGATTTTTAGATAGGTAGATAGATAGCTTTATATATATATGTACATATATATGTACATATTTACATATGTACATACGCGTACTTACCGATTATGTTATGAAATATGTTAGTCTAGAGTACCGGGATGACTAAACTTTCAACGAAAGAGTATATCTGTTTACACGTGTGTGTGTGTGTGTGTGTGTGTGTGTGTGTGTGTGTGTGTGTGTGTGTGTGTGTGTGTGTGTGTGTGTGTGTGTGTGTGTGTGTGGTGTGTTTTCTCTCTCCACTTCTATTCTACAGTCAAAACATGATTATTTCAGGGTCAGGAAATTTTATGTTACTCTCAGAGCGGAAAACCGTACGCGAAGACTAGGAGAGAGAGAGAGAAAGAGAATGTAAAATAAACATATAGGAAGACAAACATTGTAAAAGAGAGAGACACCGCTCCGTTATGCATAAAACTGGTGAAGGATGATGAAAGAACGTTCATTGCTATTCAACATCACATTCTTGTGGTTGAGGTCGTGTTGGTGGCCTCGTCATACACGACCAGCGTGTCAACCAAGGAGGCTGGTTGGCTGCACGCACGCTGCGAGAGTTAGATATAGATGTATCTGGACCCGGCCGGATGGAAGATAGGGAGAGAGGGGGAGAGAGGGAGAGAGGGAAGGGATTTTACAGACTTTTCACGGAGTTTTTGGCCGTTTTTGTTTCTCTCCTTTTGCAGGGGGTTTTCTTCCCCCATCTTCTTCACCTCCTCTCTCCCTCTTCCTTCTTCATTTTTTTTTTTTTCCCATTTTCGTTTTACCCCGTTTACTCAAAATCAAAAAAAACCCCCTTTATTAACAGTAGTTACTTAAAGAGGGATGCCGGGGGGGAAAGGGGATTTTTGGGGTTCTTTATTTAAATTTGGGGGGGGGTTTTTTTTCCTAATTCAAAAAAAACTCCTCCCTTCTTTTTGTTTTCTCCTTCCCCCCCCCCTCCTCTTTTCAAATTCTTTCCCCCCCCCCTCCCCTTTCTCTATCCCCTTTTCCCTCCTCCTCTCTCTCTATCTCCTTCGGCCCTCTTTTTCTCTCCATCTCCTTCCCCCTCTCTCTTCTCTCTCTTCTCTCTTCTCTCTTCTCTCTCTCTTCTCTCTCTCTCTCTCTTCTCTCTCTCTCTCTCTCTCTTCTCTCTCTATCTCCTTCCCCCTTTCCTTTTCTCCTTTCCCTTCCCTTTCCCTCTCCCTTTCCCTCTCCCTCTCCCTTTCCCCTCCTTTCCCTCTCCCTCTCCCTTTCCCTTTTCCTTTCCCTTTCCCTCTCCTTTCCCCTCTCCCTTTCCTCTCCCTCTCCCTTTCCCTTTTCCCTCCCTTTCCTCTCAATTTTCCCCTTTCCCCCCTTCTCCTCTCTCTTTTAAAATACACTCCCCTTTGGATGAGCAAGAAAGAAAATATCAAGATATACTTCCCCCCTCCCCCAACCCCTCTACCCTCTAACATTACAGAGATGACTTCAACAGAGGAATAGTGAGGTGGAGGGGGGGGGGTACCGGGGCTGGCAGTTAAAGGGAT
Organism: Penaeus chinensis; assembly: GCF_019202785.1. Taxonomy (NCBI): domain Eukaryota; kingdom Metazoa; phylum Arthropoda; class Malacostraca; order Decapoda; family Penaeidae; genus Penaeus; species Penaeus chinensis. The sequence continues at coordinate 5,501,597 of NC_061832.1, forward strand.
CTGGAGGAGCTTCAGTAGCGACATTGGGTGCGTTGGGGAAGGGGGGGGGAAAGGGGAAGGGGAGGGGGGGAAATGGGGGGGGGGAGGGGAGGGGGGGGGGGAGGGATGGGGGCGTGGGGGGGGGGGGGGGGGAGAGGGTGAATGCTGGGGGGTCCGGGTGGGGGAGGGGGGGGGAAGGGGGGGGAAAAAAAAAGGGGGGGGGGGGGGGGGGGGGGGGGGGGGGGGGGGGGGGTGGGGGGGGGAAAGAAATTGGGGGGGGGTTGGGGGGGGGGGGGGGGGGGGGGCCGGGGGGGGGGGGGGGGGGGGGGGGGCGGGGGGGGGGGGAAAAGGGGGGGAAAGAAGGGGGGTTGGGGGGGGGGGAGGGGGGGGGGAAGGGGGGGGGGGAAAAGGAAGGGGGGGGGGGCCCGGGAAGGGGGTTTAAAAACAAAAAGGGGGGGGGGGGGGGAAAAAAATTAAAAAAAAAGGTAAAAAAAAAAAAAAAAAAAAAGGGGGGGGGGGGGGGGGGGGGAAAAAAAAAAAAACCAAAAAAAAAAAAACCATAAAAGACGAATGTAAATGCTGCGAGAACAGACAAACACTAATACTTTTCTTGGGTGATCGGCAGGGCGAGAGAGAGAGAGAGAGAGAGAGGGAGAGAAGGAGAGAAGGAGAGAGGGAGAGAAGGAGAGAAGGAGAGAGGGAGAGAAGGAGAGAGGGAGAGAAGGAGAGAAGGGAGAGAAGGAGAGAGGGAGAGAAGGAGAGAGGGAGAGAGGGAGAGAGGGAGAGAGGAAAGGTGCACACACACACACACACGTACATTTCACGTGCCTATCAGACAACGTACAATGATTATTTGCTTCTAGTGAAAAATGGTGCGTGGTTAGGCATACGGCGCCCAGGTAATGCTTAGGCCTAGCTACATAGTGAGTCAAATGATATCGCTAAGTACTTTCATATATTGAATAGTATGAAATTGTGCTGACCATCAAAATCAAAAGGACTATTGTATTGAGATCCATTAGCAACAGATGATTCAAATTCATTAAGTGCTGGTTCAGGTTGATCGAGAGAACCACACGGTTTGCGGCTTCGGCTGTGTACGAGAGGCAAGCGAGGTAGCAGCGCGGATATAGAGGTGCGCTCCGTGAACCATGGTATTTATCCGGTTATATATACGATACGCTATTCTTACTCGGAAACAGATGCTGCTGGAGGGAGGTAGAGGCATATTGTGCTTGCATCTTGGTCTTACTTCCTTTCTACTACTCTTTCCCTCTCTCCCTCCCTCCCCCCTCTCTCCCTCTCTCCCTCTCTCCCTTTCTCCCTTTCTCCCTTTCTCCCTCTCTCCCTCTCTCCCTCTCTCCCTCTCTCCCTCTCTCCCTCTCTCCCTCTCTTCCTCTCTTCCTCTCTTCCTCTCTTCCTCTCTTCCTCTCTTCCTCTCTCTCTCTCTCTCTCTCCCTCTCTCCCTCTCTTCCTCTCTCCCTCCCTATCTATCTATCCATCTCTCCATCTCTCCCTCTTCCTCTCCCTCCCTCGAATCCAACAATAATACAGAGACAGAGACAGCCACGAGACTTGTGTGAGTAGAGGAGAGTCGGAATGAGGAGCTTGAATCTCCCTTTTGTTGGAGATTCTTCGTAGCGAGCCCGGCGCCACAGGCCCGGACGGAGGTCGCGAGGGGGCGTGGCAAGCAAGGCAGACAGTCAGAAAGAGGGAGAGAGAGAGAGAGAGAGGAGGGGAGGGTGGGGTAAAAGTACTAGAGAAACTAGGGGAGGGGAAGGGAAGGGAGGGCTAGTAGACTAGGAGTGAAAATGAGTGAGAGTGAAGAAGAAAGACGGGGAGAGGGCGAGAACCCGAAGAGAAAAAGAGAGGATGAGATGGAGATTGCAGAGAGCGGGATGGCAGAGAGCGGGATGGCAGAGAGCGATCTCGAGGGCGTGACGTGCCCGCTCAAGCCATGCACTGTGACTGACCTACTTGCCCCACGGCGGCCCGAGCGCGGCCGAGGGTGGCCTCGCCTTCTCGCGCAGCTATAATGGGCGTGACGTGGAGATCCCCTCGCCACGCCCTCCGAGCACGTCCGCCCCACGTCGCGCCAGTGCCTCCGCTCGTCTCTCTCTCTGCCCTTCTGCATCTTGCCATCCCCCTCCGCCTCCTCCTCCTCCGGGTTACGTCTCGCCTTTGCTCCTTTCTCTTCTCTTGCACTGCGTCTTCTCTTCCTTCCCCTCCCTTTCTCTCTATGCATCATTATCACTGCCTCCTCCTTCTGCATATTCTCCTCCTCCTCCATCCCTCCCGCTGCATTTTCTCTTCCCCATTCCTTCTATTTCCTCCTGCACCTTTTCCCTGCCACCGTATGGCTCTCCAACCCGGCGTCTCGTTGCGTAACGTTTGTGGTTATTTATAGGCTGGAGACGAGCCACGCCCCGAGTGCCCAACGTTTCAGCTTCGCCCGGCTATTATTGCAGGCTTTTTACACGTGGTCAATCCTTGGCACCGGCTTCACTTTTCCTTTTTTTCCTCTCTTGTATTCTTTTTTTTTTCTTTCTTTCTTTCTTTCTTTGTTTTAATCTTTTTGTTTTCTCTCTTTTTTCTTTCTGTTTCTCTCTCTTTTCTTGTTTACTTCTACTTAAGTGAAGAACATTTCAGAAGTGTCGGTGTTGCCTCTCGTTTTCTCCCCTGGCGTGGACCGGCCGCCCCGCCCTCTTGGGTAGTGGAAGAGTGTGGATGGACAGCTGCATATGAGGGCGGAGCACGTGGCAGCTGTGTGAGGGCGTGGGCGGGGGAGAGGGCGGTCCACTTAAGTGCACTTTAGCCCCCTTGTGTAGCACCAGGCGCCGAAATTCTCTCTCTCTCTCTCTCTCTCTCTCTCTCTCTCTCTCTCTCTCTCTCTCTCTCTCTCTCTCTCTCTCTCTCTCTCTCTCTCTCTCTTCTCTCTCTCTCTCTCTCTCTCTCTCTCTCTCTCTCTCTCTCTCTCTCTCTCTCTCTCTCTCTCACTCTCTCTCTCTCTTCTCTTTCACTCACTCTCTCTCTCTCTCTCACTCTCTCTCTCTCTCACTCTCTCTCTCTCTCTCTCTCTCTTTCTCTCTTCTCTCTCTCTCTCTCTCTCTCTCTCTCTCTCTCTCTCTCTCTCTCTCTCTCTCTCTCTCTCTCTCTCTTTCTCTCTCTCTCTCTCTTCTCTCTCTCTCTCTCTCTCTCTCTCTCTCTCTCTCTCTCTCTCTCTCTCTCTCTCTCTTTCTCTCTCTCTCTTTCTCTCTCTCTCTTTCTCTCTCTCTCTTTCTCTCTCTCTTTCTCTCTCTCTCTCTCTCTCTCTCTCTCTCTCTCTCTCTCTCTCTCTCTCTCTCTCTCTCTCTCTTTCTCTCTCTCTCTCTCTCTCTCTCTCTCTCTTTCTCTCTCTCTCTCTCTCTCTCTCTCTCTCTCTCTCTCTCTCTTTCTCTCTTTCTCTTTCTCTTTCTCTTCTCTCTTCTCTCTCTCTCTCTCTCTCTCTCTCTCTCTCTCTCTCTCTCTCTCTCTCTTTCTCTCTTTCTCTCTCTCTTTCTCTCTCTCTTTCTCTTTCTCTCTCTCTCTCTCTCTCTCTTTCTCTCTCTCTCTCTCTCTCTCTCTCTCTCTCTCTCTCTCTCTCTCTCTCTCTCTCTCTCTCTCTCTCTCTCTCTCTCCCTCCCTGCTTCCTCTCTCTCTCTCTCTCTCTCTCTCTCTCTCTCTCTCTCTCTCTCTCTCCCTCCCTGCTTCCTCTCTCTCTCTCTCTCTCTCTCTCTCCCTCCCTGCTTCCTCTCTCTCCCTGTCCCTCCCTCCCGCTTAATGTCGCTTCTGTTGCCGCTTGTTAGCATTAAGGTACTTAAGGGAAGCAATCAGAGTCGCATGAAGGTTTATTCAGATTTATTTTGCCTCTCATGGAATTGCGCGGGGGTGACGATGAGGGGAGAGAGAGAGAGAGAGAGAGAGAGAGAGAGAGAGAGAGAGAGAGAGAGAGAGAGAGAGAGAGAGAGAGAGAGAGAGAGAGAGAGAGAGAGAGAGAGAGAGAGAGAGAGAGAGAGAGAGAGAGAGAGGGGGGGGGGGGCAGACATACAGGCGGGGAGGGGAAAGGGGACGGGGAAAGCAGGAAAGGAGGAAGGGAAGTCGAGATGAGGAATTGTCACGAAAAAGGGAGGAAAAGGGAAGAGTCCTGATGAGGGAGCTCCACTGACATAGTGATGTAGTTTCTTTTACTCGAATTGTGGACCGAGAACCAAGGGCTTTTTAAGTACGTGAATAGATCTTGCTGGGAAGTAGGTATGCGTGCATCGCCCATTATCTGAAAATGTATGTATGCGATGTTTATCTCGACGTCAACAGCTCAAATTAGCTTTTATGTTTGAGATTTCTATTTTTTAAAATTTTCATTGAGTAGATGGCTCTTCACACCCACGCTTCCATTGAAACGCTAAAGTGGAGGGCAGTTAGGGGTAACAAGTGCCCCTATCCCTTTCCCCCTCCTCCTCCCTCGCCTTTCTTTCCCCTCCTCCCCTTCACCTCTCCTCGTCTACCCTACCCTTATCTCTCCCTTTCGCCTCCCCTCCTCTCCCCTGTTCCTCTCCCCCCCCCTTGCCACCCCTCCTCTCCCCTGCTCTCTCCTGTTCCTCCTCCCCCCTTGCCTCCCCTCCTCCCCCCCTTGCCTCCCCTCCTCTCCCCTGTTCCTCCCCCCCTCTCTCTCTCCCTGTTCCTCCCCCCTTGCCACCCCTCCTCTCCCCTGTTCCTCTGCCCTTGCCTCCCCTCCTCTCCCCTTGGTTTCTCATTCCTCTCTCCCCTCCCCTCACTTCACCCCCCTTCGCCTCCCATTCCTCCCTCCCCTACCCCTATCTCCCCCATCTATCACCCCTCCCCCCTCTCCCTCCCCCTCCCCCCTTCAGATGTGGGTGTTTTAGTGGACTCGATTTCACTGACGTTCATTCATCTCCACTAAAAGGGAGTCCGTTGGAATGTGTACGGTTGTTGCTCGCTCCTCCACGTGCTCGCCCAGTCAAGGGGATTTGCAAGAAAGGGTAGGGAGGGAGGAGGAGGGTGGGGGGGGGTCGTACAGTACTTTCTGATTCTTGTCTGTTTACTGTAAGTCTTTCTGTCGGTTCTTCCTCCTCCCTTGCTTTTATTGCATCCCTTTATTCCTCTTTCCATATTTCTTCCTTTTCCCCTATTCCTTGTTCGTGTGTGTGTCTGAGTTTTTTTTTTTTTTTTCTATCCCTCCTTAATCTTCCTCTTCCCCTTCTTCCTCGATAACGTCGCCTATAAGATCCACCTCCTACTTCCCGTCTTGGGCTGTCTTCCTTGTCTTCCGGGTGCGCCAAGAAGCCTTACCTGGTCTTTTCTTCTGCCCTCTTCCCCTCTTTCTCTCTCTCGCTCGCTCTCTCGGAACTCTTGACGCGAAGTAAAGAGGAAGTATTGGTGTTAATCCACTTAATTTGCGAGGCGTAAGTACCTTTTCTCCGTGTGTTTATTGGGTTTCTTTTTCTTTTTCCTTTTTTCTTTTTTTCTCTTTATTTTTCGCCTTTAGGAAAATGGCGTGTGCAAACTGTAAAACTACGTGTTTTAGATCAGTTTTGTTCTTCTGTTGTTAGACGCTTCATTCTCACCGGTGTTGACATTCTGGCTCTACACACACATACACACACACACATACACACACACACACACACACACACACACACACACACACACACACACACACACACACACACACACACACACACACACACACACACACACACACACACCTACGGGAGCGGAATCAGACAAGCGTCAGCATCTGTCCCCCCCCCCCCTCTCTCTCTCTCTCTCTCCGATTCCTCTTCCGCCTCTTCTCCCTGTGCGTATAATTATAAACGGATTAGCGATTAATCCCTGTGGTAAGTGTTTGTCAGTTTCCTGCCTCTATTTGCCTGCTCCTTTCCTCGCTGTCCCCTCGCTGTATCCCCTCTCCCCTCTCTTCCCTATCTCTTGCTCCCCCCCTATACAATAGCTCTCCCCCCTTCCTCTCTCCCCCTTGCCCCACCTACCAGCATGACCCGTGTGACCTGACCACGCGCTGAGATGGCCACCCTTCTAATGAATGGATGTCAGTAGTTATTTATCGGGAGCAGAGAGTGAGCCAGGCGTATAGACGAATGGGAAAAAGTGTAAGAGAGAGAGAGCGAGAGCGAGAGCGAGAGCGAGAGAGCGAGCAAATGGGAGATATATGAACAAAAGGAAGTGAAAGGAGATTGATAAGATATCGTGTGCGAGTGTCTGTTTGTACCTCAAAGGATAGGTTAGGAAAATAGAGAATGGGAGGGAGAGAAAGAAGGAGAAGGAAAGGGAGAGAATCGTAACCGAGGAAGAGGAATAGGGTGGGGGAAAGGGGGTGTAGGGGGGTGTTTAAGGGGGAAACCGGTTGTGTTATTGTGCCACTGATGGGTGTAATGGTTTGTTTGTGCAGTTGGTGGGTAATGCTTTTGTGATAAATGGCTCACTTTCCTTTGTGATTCTCGGTGGGAGGTCAGAAACGGGTGGGGGTTGTGATTTATCTTGATCTCGTTAGTTATGAAAGCATTTTTCGTACTTTATTGCTTGTTCCCCTTCTCCCTTCGTGCGCATCTCTCTGCCTTGTATTTATCTCCTTCTCCCTGGTCCTTACCGCCGCCCCCCTCTCCATCTGTCTTTCTCTGTAACTATATTTATCTACCTACCTATGTATATCTCATTTTCCTTGTATCATTGGCTCTTACAACCACAATCCCGCCCATCCCACCGCCCACCCATATGCTAGAGGTCATAGTGTCACGTGCACGAAGCTTAGGCTTGTTGACATGGCTACGGGGGGGGGGGGGCGGTGCGCGTGTTTTATTGGGTGGCATCTGGAGCAACCGCGTGTCCTCTGTGTCGTCGTTGCGGTAATGGGAGCGACACAATGGTGGTTGTACTAAGCCCCGAATCCGTTATGGTGGCTTGGGAGGGAGGTTGGCGATGGGTGGTGACAATGCATGCGAGTTTGGAGAGTGGTGGCGAAAGGAGAGTGGTGGCGAAAGGAGAGTGGTGGCGAAAGGAGAGTGGTGGCGAAAGGAGAGTGGTGGCGAAAGGAGAGTGGTGGCGAAAGGAGAGTGGTGGCGAAAGGAGAGTGGTGGCGAAAGGAGAGTGGTGGCGAAAGGAGAGTGGTGGCGAAAGGAGAGTGGTGGCGAAAGGAGAGTGGTGGCGAAAGGAGAGTGGTGGCGAAAGGAGAGTGGTGGCGAAAGGAGAGTGGTGGCGAAAGGAGAGTGGTGGCGAAAGGAGAGTGGTGGCGAAAGGAGAGTGGTGGCGAAAGGAGAGTGGTGGCGAAAGGAGAGTGGTGGCGAAAAGAATGACAATTGTAATAATAATCGAGAATGTTGGTATTCATATTATTAGTGTTACTACTAATAGTAGTAGTAGTAGTAGTAGTAGTAGTAGTAGTAGTAGAAGAAAAATACAAAGCACGGCGATGCTAACGAGAATGATATGATAAACATAGCAATAATTGCGACGAGTGTAAGTCTTGCACAATTTACGAACACTTGGACGCAGGGTCATGCGCACCGCCATTGTCATGCGGGCCAGGGCGTCACGGCAGCAATGTGTGGCCAGATTACCCTTAGATTGTGTGCTTGATGCTGCGTGGGGGGGGGGGGGGGTCCACGCGGCTTAGTGCGTGACTGATGTGCCGCCTGTGTCGTTTATTTTGCTTGCTTTATTTATTTCTTATTTTGTTTCTTCTGTCTCTCTTTGTTTTACTTTGTCTATCTCGTTCTTTCTTTCTTTAATACCTTATTTAGTTTCTTCCTTGCTTTCTGTTTCTTTGTTTTATTGTGGTTTCTCACTCCCTCTCTATATACCTATCTATCTGTCTCTGATGCAGATAGATTTATAAATGGATATATATGAGAGCAACAATAGGTCCATCGATATGCAAGATAACTTGTTCCTAGACAATAAAATGTTCCGAGTGTTAATACAGCAAAAAAAGAGGATTAGATTAGTCAACATTAATCGACTGTAGATAATTGAAACAATAGCAAACCGTGCGCACCCCTGTAGACTAACACTTGTACTCTTACACTTGTACTCTCACAGTCTCACACTCACTCTAACTCGCTTCCGTGTACGCTCTCGTATGTACACTCACACTTGTGCCTCCATACCCATATTTGGAGTAAGCAAGACGTGCTCACACTCGCATACATATGTAATTTTATTGAATCACTTGAACGTGCGCGATGACAGAGACCAGCTATTTGAGTGTGAGCATGCAGGGTGGGCGGTGGGCGGTGGGTCGGGGGAGGGAGAGCCAGTTTTGGGGAGATTCTAGAGTGATAAGTGCCAAAAGGTTGGGAGTGGGTGGGTAGGGTGGGGGGAGGTGGGGGGCAGAGGGGAGGGGAGTGGTGTTTGTGCGGGCCTGTGCGCGGGTTTTTGTGTGTAGTGTGGGATAGGGGGAGGAGGTGGGGGAAGAGGAGAGGAGAGAGAAAGAGAAGAAAGGGGAAAGGGTTGCACACTCGCTTCGATTTGTAACTTGGCTTTGTTGATGATGATAAGCTCTTTTTCATGTCTTCGCCCTGCCTATCTTTCTCTCATTCTCCGTTGTGTATCTTGTTCTTTCCTTCTCTTTCTTTATTTCATTCTTTCTCCTTTTCTCTATATGACTCTCTCTCTCTCTCTTTCACTGGAGAGATCGTCGATGCAAGCATGGCCTCATTAACAAATTAATGTTGTAAGGAGGTCTTTTTTTCTTTTTTGCTTTGTGTATGTCTGTCAATGTTTAAATCTGTGTCTGTGTGCAAGGGTAGTGATGTCAAAATGTATTTTAATGAGAAAAAAATGATAATCATCTAAGATTAAAAATAGCAATGTTTAGGCTTGGCCTTCTTGCTGTATGTGTTGTCTTTAGGCATTGGTTGTGGTGTAGTCTGTATTTTCACTCGGTGTATTGTTTCTAATTATATTCTCTATCTTCCACAGGTGTGTTGCGTATGAGCAGTGTCGTAGCGAGTGTGAGTTATGTTTATGTAAAAGCCTATATTTTTGGGTCGATATCCATGATTCTTCGTTCTTTTTTATTATTCTATTTTTCCTTTCCTTTCCTCTCCTCTCCTCTCCTCTCCTCTCCTCTCCTCTCCTCTCCTCTGTTCTTCCATCCCTCTGATGGAGGGGGAGGGGGAGGGGGAGGGGGAGGGGGAGGGGGGGGGGGGGGGGGAGGGGGAGGGGGAGGGGGAGAGAGAGAGAGAGAGAGAGAGAGAGAGAGAGAGAGAGAGAGAGAGAGAGAGAGAGAGAGAGAGAGAGAGAGAGAGAGAGAGAGAAGAGAGAGAGAGAGAGAGAGAGAGAGAGAGAGAAGGGAATATGAACCAGGGATGAAGGAAAACATGAGAAGGCAAGCAGAGGAGGAGAAAGAGAATGTGGAGTGCGGAAGGGAGAGGAAAGGGGGAGGGCGTTGAAGTGAGGAGCAGAAGCTGAGGGGAGAGTAGTGGAGGAAGAGGCTGAGGAGGAAATAATTGAAGAAAGTGAAACAAGGAAGAGGAAAATGGGAAGAGCTTAGGGAGTAAAAAAGACCAAGAGAAAAATGTAAAGCGAGAGGGAGAAAAGTTGAGAAAAAAGAGAAGATAGAGCGAGAAGGGAGAGAAAACGAATTAATCAAGGAAGAGAGAAAAAAGGAAAAGGCCTAGAGAGGAAGAGAAAATTAAGACCGGGTGGAAGTGATTGTCTTTATCAGCATCCTGGCATCTGCGTTCGGGTCGCCATTACAGGTCATGGCTTCCGGCGTTGAGGAGGGATTATTTCCAGCATAAATTTTACGCTCGACGATCTTCGTTTGTCCAGCAAAATTTTGATCGCAGATTTTCGTTTGCCAGTTATTGATCGCAAGTTTTCGTTTGTCAATTTTTTGATTGCATTTCGTTGTCAGTTTTTAATGGCCGATTTTTGTTCTCTTCGTTAATTGGATGCGATCACTTTAATTAATTAAGAATTATGAGAAAGGGAGAGTGTATGGGGGAAGGGATAGGGTGTATAGAGGGAATCAATAGCATAGCATGCAAGTGTAGATTGATAATAAGGTACAAGGGAGAGTGGATAGAGTGAGCAGGACGCACTTGTCAAAAGGTTAGGTTCGAGCAGGGCGCAAGGGTGGGAAAAATATGTACAAGTAGTGTTCGGGAGCGGAAAGGTTAGGTTCGAGTAGTGGCAAGGATGAAAAGGTTAGATTGGAGAAGTGTGAAAGTGTGAATAGAAGGGAGTAGGACACAAGGATAAGAATCAAGACAAGGCAAGACTGCAAAGGTGTGTAACTGACTTGCCTGTGAAAAGAGTTCTTTCCAAGGGCACCGGAAGTTGTTGTCGTGTCCTCTGGAGGTGAAGGATTTTTGTCTGTGCACGGAAACTCGGCAAGGAAGTGGGGATTAAAGTGTGTGTCTGTGTGTGTGTGTGGGGGGGGGGGGGGGGCTTTACCTCCTTCTCTTTAAATATCGGGTCCTTTTTATTTTTATTACTGATTATTATTATTATTTGTGTGAGTGTGTCTGTGTTTGTTTGTGTTTGCCAGCCTGTTTGCGTTTCCAGTGTTTCAAATGACGTGGATGCCGAAAGGAAAAATTGGTTAATTATGTAACTAGACTGCCCCCCCCCCCCTCCCCCACCCTACCTGGATTAAAGTGATTGATATGCATCTAATGAATTTGATTAGCATCGTATCGGTTCTATATAATCTTATTAACATTCCCATTAGGTGCACCGATCAGAGACCTTTAGTACTTGTAATAGCAACACAAATGCGAGAGAGAGATAAGAAATACGAAAATGTTATGAAAGTTTTTTTGTTTTTTTTCGGGAGCAAGTGTGGGTGTTCACTTAATTGCCATTTTTTGTGAATTTGTTTGAGTTATTAATGCCCTTTATCTGACTGATTTTATCAATTTTCTCTCCATCCCCCTTGCTTTTCTTTTCTTCTTTTTTTTCTTCTTCCCCTGCTCCTAGCCCTTCAGTTCTTCTCCTTTTCCTCTTTCTCTTATTCTTCTTGCTGCTCCTCCTCCTCCTCCTCCTCTTCCTCCTCTTACTCCTCCTCTTCCTCCTCCTCTTCCTCCTCTTCCTCCTCTTCCTCCTCGCCCGCCTCCCACCTTTTCCTATTCTTTCTCCTTCCTCTACCTCCTCTCCTCCTCCTCCTCCTCCTCCTCCTCCTCCTCCTCCTCCTCCTCCTCCTCCTCCTCCTCTTTCTCTCTTTCCTCTTACTCCCTCCTCCTCCTCCTCCTCCTCCTCCTCCTCCTCCTCCTCCTCCTCCTCCTCCTCCTCCTCCTCCTCCTCCTCCTCCTCGCCCGCCTCCCACCTTTTCCTATTCTTTCTCCTTCCTCCACTTCCTCTACCTCCTCTCCTCCTCCTCCTCCTCCTCCTCCTCCTCCTCCTCCTCCTCCTCCTCCTCCTCTCCTCCTCCTCTCCTCCTCTCCTCCTCCTCCTCCTCCTCCTCTCCTCCTCCTCCTCCTCTCCTCTCCTCCTCCTCTCCTCCTCTCCTCCTCCTCCTCTCCTCCTCCTCCTCTCCTCTCCTCCTCCTCCTATCCTCTCCTCCTCCCCTCCTCTCCTCCTCCTCCTCCTCCTCTCCTCTCCTCCTCCTCCTCTCCTCCTCCTCTCCTCCTCCTCCTCTCCTCCTCCTCTCCTCCTCCTCTCCTCCTCCTCTCCTCCTCCTCCTCCTCCTCCTCTCCTCCTCCCTCCTCCTCTCCTCTCCTCTCCTCTCCTCTCCTCTCCTCTCCTCTCCTCTCCTCTCCTCCTCCTCCTCCTCCTCCTCCTCCTCCTCCTCCTCCTCCTCCTCCCCCTTCCTTTCCTCGCCCCAATTACAATTGTTAAGATGCGTGGAATTTCGTAAAACGTTTCAATTGACGTGAGAGAACGCGAGGGATATGTCACCCTCCATTTAATTTCATATGTTTATTTATTTACTTATTTATTTATTTGCATGTTTTTTTTTTTTTTTTTTTTTTTTCTTGGGGGGTCTAATGTAAATAAGATTTTTTTTATTATTATTATCGTCTGAACACTAATAAAAGTGATGGTGTCTATGATTTTTTTTTTTTTTTTTTTTTGTCAGTGTTCATTTAATTTCATTCAGGAAAAGGGGTCATCATTAATCTTTTAAAAAGAAAATTGCCAAGGATTATGTGCATTCTTGCTCGTGACTTCCTGTTGCAAGCATGCTCTCTAGGTGGCTATTTACAGTTTAATGGCTGGGAAAAAAAACAATGAAAGTGGCTTAGTCTGTTGACCTGCTTGTTGTTGTTTTTGTTTTTGTATTCTGGGATAGGTAAAAAATAAATTTTTAAAGTAATTTAAAATGAGGTTGATAAGACGGGGGATAATGAATTGTAAGTATAAAAAGGGATATTTGACGTAGATGGAATAGTATCATCATTATCGTTATCAGTTTTGACCTTTTTAGAGAATTTCGATTTCCTACCCCTATCCTACACTACACTACGAATATATATCCCCACCTTACGCAGCCCTACCTTATCATTCATTCATTTACCTTATTCCACCTTACCATAATTTACCCTATCCTACTCTACCCCCCCTACCTGCCATAACCCACTTCACCCTCCCTTGTCCTGCCATGCCATGCCATACTCTACCCTGCCTTACCCTACCCTACCTTACCCTACCCTACCCCACCCCACCCTAACCCACCCCACCCCACCCCACCCCACCCCACCCCACCCCACCCCACCCCACCCCACCCCACCCCACCCCACCCTACCCTACCCTACTCTACTCTACTCTACTCTACTCTACTCTACCCTACTCTACCCTCTACTCTACCCTACTCTACCCTACTCTACCCTACTCTACCCTACTCTACCCTACTCTACCCTACTCTACCCTACTCTACCCTACTCTACCCTACTCTACCCTACTCTACCCTACTCTACTCTACCCTACTCTACTCTACTCTACTCTACTCTACTCTAACGATCCTATTTTTATCTGTCACGCGAGGTGTGTAACCTTGAAATCATAAATGTCCTGACAGTGACATCGGGAGCTCGTCTTCGTGCCAGTTGTTGGCATTCGTCTGTGCCAACCTTTTGTGTGTTTGTTTGAGTGTTTTTGGATCGCTTTGTGTACGCATCTCTTGTTCATTTTGATATTATTTTATTTGTATATTTTTTCCTTTTTTCCTTTTTTTTTTTTTTTTTTTTTTTTTTTTTTGCGTGTGAGAGTTAGGTAATTCGAGCCCTTCGTTTGTTTAATATAACAGTTGAATTGTTTTCTTGATCTGTTGCTTTGCTTAGCTATTTAACTGCTAATAATGTATTCTCTTCGCTGTTGCCGTCGATAGATTAAGGGAGTGGGTTTAGTGACGGATCGGTTTTTTTTTTTTTTTTTTTTTTTTTTTGCCAGAAACAAGGTATACAGGTTTTTTTGTTTTTTTTTCTAATCTGACGGTCTGTTCGGTTTCTTTTTCTCCTTTTCTCTTTCCCCATCCTTTCTCTCCCCACTGTGTTTGTCTCTCCGTTTCTCTAGCTTTTCTTCTCTTTCTCACTCTTTCTCTGTACCTTCCTTCCTTTCCCTCTTTCCCTCCCTCTCCCTCTTCCCCTCTTTCCCTCTCTCCCTCTCTCCCTCTTCCCCTCTTTCCCTCCCTCTCCCTCTTCCCCTCTTTCCCTCCCTCTCCCTCTTCACCTCTTCCTCTCTCTCTCTCTCCCTCTCCCCCTCTTCCTCTCCCTCTCCCCCTCTTCCTCTCCCTCTCTCCTTCTTTCCCTCCCTCTCTCACTCTCTCTCACTCTCACTCTCACTCTCACTCTCTCTCTCTCTCTCTCTCTCTCTCACTCTCACTCTCACTCTCACTCTCACTCTCTCACTCTCACTCTCACTCTCACTCTCACTCTCACTCTCACTCTCACTCTCACTCTCACTCTCACTCTCACTCTCACTCTCTCTCTCTCTCTCTCTCTCTCTCTCTCTCTCTCTCTCTCTCTCTCTCTCTCTCTCTCTCTCTCTCTCTCTCTCTCTCTCTCTCTCTCTCTCTCTCTCTCTCACGCTCACGCTCACGCTCACTCTCACTCCCTCCCTCTCTCCCTCTCTCCCTCTCTCCCTCTCTCCCTCTCTCCCTCTCTCTCTCTCTCTCTCTCCCTCCTCCCCTCCGTTCCCATGACACCTCCACCGTGGCTGTGTCGGCGCTCGCTCCCTTACCTATGATTCGTCAACAACAATTAATAGATGAAAGTAGATCACTGCTTGGCATCCTGTTTATAATGGGTTGAGGGGGGGTTGGATATGGGTATGGGTATGGGTATGGGTATGGGTATGGGTATGGATAGGTGGATAGGTGGATAGGGGTTGCATTTCGGTAGGATCGTGTGATGGACGCTGTACCCAAGAGAGAGCACGGGTACGGTATCTATACCCGATTAGCGGCGCTGACAAGGATAAAATGGGTATTATGATAAGAGCATTATTAGCAATAGTGATTTGAAGGCGTCAAGGTTATCAGTAGAGTGCTTATATTTTTGAAGATGGAAAATAAGAATCAGATTAAGGAAAATGACGATGATGAGAATAATAATAAGAAGAATGATAATGAAGATGATGCTGTTAATAGAACTAATCATGATCATAATGAGGATGAGAATGATGATGATAATAATAATAATAATAATAATAATAATAATAATAATAATAATAATAATAATAATAATAAAGGTGATGATAAAGATATAGGAAGTGACACTGTAGATCATTACTAAGTTACTGTTATTACTATGGCCTTTATACCATAATGACGATGGTGCTGCTTAATGGCAATGTCGCCGGCGTCGGGCTGGAGCAGCAGTGGTCCGTGGCCTCATGAGGACAAATGAGCCATCACTCAACGTCCTCGCACGCCCTTCGCCGCGACCCTACTTTCCTAGCCTCGCTTGTCCTCGTTTTCTTCCCCAAAATCCCTTGTTTTCTCACGCTAGCCCTTTGTTTTCTCGTCTTGGTCCCTTGTTTTCTCAGCCTGAACTTTTTGTTTTCTGTCCCCAAGTCGCATGTTTTCTAATCCTGCCCCCTTGTTTTCTCGACCCTTGCGTTTTCCCCCTCAGCCCCTTTGTTTTCTCTCCCTCTCATCCTTAAACCTTGCTTTCTCACCCCAGCCCCGTGCTTTCTTATCCCAACCCGTTGTTTTCTCACCCCAGCCGCACGCATTTCCCCTCCTCAAGCCTTTGTTTGTCCAGTAATACTTATTTTCCTCGACCAAACCCCTTGTTTTCTGCCTTAAATGCTCGTTTTTCACCCCAGACCCTAGGATTTTACCCCAATCTGTTGTTTTCTCCCAGTAACAACTCGTTTTTTTATCACCCCAGTCTCATGTTTCCCAATCCAGACTCTTGCACTTCCCATAACCCGTTGTTTTCTCCCTCTTACATTTTGCTTTCTCACTCCCATCCTCTTCCCGACCGTTTCTTTTCTTTTCTTTTCGCCTTTTTCTTAGTCGTCTTCATGCAATCCTGAGGTGGGCGTCTCTTTTTTTTGTGATTTCTTCCTTATCATATTTATTAATCCGTTGACATGTGTTATTCTGCCATTGTATCCAATGTCCTTTCTTCACACACACACACACACACACACACACACACACACACACACACACACACACACACACACACACACACAGCACATAGCCCTCTCCTCCCTCATTCCCCCTTCCCATTGTACTCTCCGCCCCCTCCCCCTCCCCCTCCCCCCTCCCCCCTCCCTTCGGGCAACTGGTGTCGGGTAGCGGGGTTGTGTCAATAGCCGGTTCTTCAACATTGCGTGCCGCCTGTCCCCACCAGCATTAAATCACAATTGCCATTTATGTGATTCTTTCGGGAAAGGGAGGAGGGGAAAATGAGGAGGAAGAGATAGAAGGAGGAGGAGGAGGAGGAGGATTAAGTTTTGGAATGCTTGAGTGTGATGATGAGGAATGTTGGAAAAGTAGATGAGCGAGAGAGAGAAATGACAGAGGATAATCAGGGAAATGAGAGAGAGAGAGAGAGAGAGAGAGAGAGAGAGAGAGAGAGAGAGAGAGAGCGAGAGCGAGAGAGAGCATGCAAGACAAATTTAAGGTCAAGTATTTACGAGATGAATGAATGGATATTTCTTCATTCGTTGCCCTCTTTTTTGCTACCCCCCTCCCTACCTCCCTCCCTCTCTCTCCCATTCTCCTCCCTCATCCCCACATCTTCCTCCCTCATCCCCACATCTTCCTCTTCTCTTCTTTTTTTCCCCTCCAATGTCCTTCTCTTCCTCTTCCTGCTCCACCCCCCCCCCCCCCATTCCCGTTCCCCGTGCCCAAGGCGCAACGTCGGCTGTGTCAGAGCGGCGGCCGTGGGAACATTCCTACGCGAACTCCCCGCTCCTGCATGCGGCAACATAGATCCCATCAAGGCCAATTACCTCTCCCCTCCCCCCCCCCCTTATTGCCCCACCTATATGTCCCTTTACCTTCCCTCCCCCTCCTCCTTACCCCTTTACCTCTCCCCTCTCCTCTATGCCCCTTTACTTACCCTCCTCCCATATGTCCCTCTACCTACTACCCCCTCCCCCTCTATACCCCTCGACCACTCCACTATGCATCTCTGCCTACCCTCCTCCTCCTCCATCTCCCCCTACCTCCCCCTCCACCTCCCCCCTCTATCCTTTCCTACCATTCATTTCCCCCCTACCCTTCCACCATTTTTCACTTTTTTGGGTTCTTTTCTGTTTCTCGCTCTCGCTCTCTCGCCTTCTACCCCTCTGTCTCTTCCTCTCCCCCTCTCCCTCTCTCCCCAGTTTTACTTTTACCCTCTTCTCTCTTCTCTCTTCTCTCTTCTCTCTTCCTCGCCGCATACTCCCAACCCCGTCCGTTCCACTTGGCATTCGCGGCTGTTGTTAACGAGCACGTGACTGGGTCCCTCCGGCATCTGTTGCTTGCTTACGTGCTTGCTTGACCGAGACCTTCCTTCGTCGGCCCAGATTCCTTCAGTCGTTTTCTCTCTTGTCTACTTTTTTTTCTGTCTTTCTCTCTTTTCTTATTTTACGTACTAATGGTTTTCTCTGTTGGTTCTTTTCCCTCATTTTCTATTTTTTCTCGTTCTTTCAGTTCCTTCTCTTGTTTTATCTCCTCACTCGTTCTCCCTCTCCTCGCTTTTTCTCTTTCTCTCCCTGCCCAAGCTTCGTCTCTCCCCTCTCATCCTCTCCCTCCCCTCTTCCTCTACCTCTGCCTCCCTTTCCTTTCCTCCTCCCCCTTCCTCTTTGCCTTGCCCTTCGTCCGATTAAATGCCATCCATCATTATTAGCGCTTATCTTGTCCACGTTTATTTAGGGTGATATCCCAGCCCTTGTATTTATATCAATGCTATTGTTTTACATCGTCGCCTCTTTCTCTTGTCTTTTTTCTTTCTTTCTCTTCTTAATTTTTCTTCTCTCTCCTTTTCTTTATATTTTTTCTTCTCCCATCCGTTATCTCCATTTCACTTTCTCTCGTTTTCTCTTTTCTTTCGCTCGCTTATTGTGATCCAGTTTTCACTTTCGCTTTTGTCATTCTCTCTCTCTCTCTCTCTCTCTCTCTCTCTCTCTCTCTCTCTCTCTCTCTCTCTCTCTCTCTCTCTCTCTCTCTCTCTCTCTCTTTCTTTCTCTTTCTCTTTCTCTTTCTCCCCGCTTGTGCCCACAGGCCGGGAGAAAGAGTGTATATAAAATTGCCTTCTTCATAAAACCTCTTTTTTCTCATGTTATTCACACTCACTTGACCTCCTTTTAAATTTCCTATTTTATTTTTTTAGTGTTTCTCATTTTTCTGTCTCTTGTTTTTTTTTTTTTTTTTTTTTTTTATCATTGTTCATAACCACGTAATTGTATCGGTAAGGCGGTGTGAGTATATACGGTTTTTGTGTTACCGAGCTCCCGTGGTGTTTAATGGGGCGTAGGGACAGACACCTGATGATAGGACGCAACGTGTAATTGTGTTGGATTTCAATTTTATGTGCGTTCTTTTTTACTTTTATTATCGATAAGTAGTCACGCGGGATGGTCTACGAAGGCTTTTCCAGCTGTGTTTCTGTCTGTATTTCTTTTCCTTCGCCCCCGCCTTCTCCTCCTCTTATTCCTACTTATTTTTCTTCTTCTTTTCATTCTTCTTTTTTTCCCGTCTTAGTCTTTCTTCTCCTTCGCCTTCTCCCTCGTTTGCTTCGCTTGCCTCTCGTTTTCCTTCTCTCTCTCCTCTCCCTCCTCCACCTTTCTCCTCCTTCATCTCGTCTCGTCTCTCCTACTCTTTCTCCTCTCCCTCTTTGCTTTCTTCGCCCTCGGTCCCCCAACTGTTGTACCTCGTGACCTAGTATGCGACCACCTTGTTACTTCGATGCCTCTTCATTGGGTCCGTTTGGCGACTGAGAAATACGGGCATGGTTGGCCTTGTCTTTATATTTTCTTCTTGTTTCTCCTCAGTTTTTTCTTTTCTTTTTCTTTTTCATTCCTCTCGTCCCTGTTTATGGTCGTGTATATCCATTTACCTGTCTATCTGTTATATTTTTTTTATTTGCTAAAGATCCTTCTTTCTACGCATCTATCTATCTGTACCACCCTCCTCCCTTCCTCGACCCCGGTGTGTAGTGACCTCCAGCTGTTGACTTTCACTGTCGTTCTCTTGGTGGCTCTGATAAGCGATTCAACCGGGCCAAGTCTCCCTCTTGTTTCTCCTTCTATGGGGATACTCCCAATTCGCGAATGTTTTTTTTTTCTTCCAGTTGCAAGAGAGGGATATATTTGTATTTATTTTCTTGTAAGTGACGGAGGTAATGTTTGTGTACAAGGCTTTCTCTCTTTCTCTCTCTCTCTCTTTCTTTCTCTCTCTCTCTTTCTCTCTCTTTCTTTCTCTCTCTCCCTCTTTCTTTCTTCCATCGCGACCCAGTTTGGTTTCATGCTTCACCCTCATTACCTTGTTGAAAGTTTATTGCACATTATCTAATGGTGTGAAAAAACATTCTCTTTATACACCCGCAGATGGATACAGCCGGGTACATAACGCATATTTTTGAAATTCAGATTTATTGCAAACTTTTGATATATATATTATTAGAAATGAGGGGAATTTTAGCGCTCATTTCTTGAGGAATAACGATTCGGAAAACCTTAGTTTTTCCCCGAGTGGCGTTTCAATATTTTCTCTCTGAAATGTTGTTATTGAATCGCGTATTTTAAGGTGTTGTCCGTGCTCACGCTAATAGGATAATTTACTCTTTTATTGTGTTGTTATCTTGGTTATTATAGTTTTTTGTTTTTTTGTGTGGTATTTTATTATCACCATATATAAACGCGTGTTTTACAACAGCGCCAAATCTGTAACCGTTAGATAAGTCTTAGTAATTTATTCAACATCGCCGTATCAATTTCTCTTTCTACACGGTTTCATTCTAGTGACTTGACATCTCGGGCTGGTGCGGGCGTGAGGGCGGGGGTGTTAAGTGACTTCGGCGCCCATTGTGGCATTTCGTGGGCGTTATCCCGGATTTGACATTTTCCATTCCGTGTGTGTGTGTGTGTGTTTGTGTGTTTGTTTGTTTGTTTGTTTGTTTGTTTGTTTGTTAGGTAGAGAGCTAGAAGAGAAGTTAAGAGAAGAATAGAGTAGGTAAACAGTAGCAGAGAGAAAAGCCCACCGCCTTCCATACAAAGACGTCATTTTGAGTTTATTGAGCAGATAAACGTGCGGCGTTCCTCGTCGTACCTTGACGCACAGGAAGTTCGGTATTTTATGTCGTCTGATAAGGATAGTATTAGGCAAGCCATACTCTCTCTCTCTCTCTCTCTCTCTCTCTCTCTCTCTCTCTCTCTCTCTCTCTCTCTCTCTCTCTCTCTCTCTCTCTCTCTCTCTCTCTTTCTTCCATCGCGACCCAGTTTGGTTTGATGCTTAACCCTCATTACCTTGTTGAAAGTCTATTGCACATTATCTAATAGTGTGAAAAAGAAAAACATTTTCTTTATACACCCGCATATGGATACAACCGGGTGTATGCACGGCACATGTACATAGATATAGAAATGTGTATTAATGTATGTATGCATATATTTGGTAATAATTGTGCGTGTGTGTGACTGGACGCGTCGAAATGCAGTACATTTCATGAGAGCGCAGATCAAGCCTTCATTTTTTTTTTTAATTAATCTCTTGACTTAGTTTCTTGGGTCTCATACTTGAATTACTTCCAGCAAGGCTTAGAATATAGTAAAATAAGCATTGCTTTTACATATAAATGTATTTATTTATTTATTTACTTATTTGTCTGTCTGTCTGTCTTCCACTATGCATATACTGTGCAAGTGTGCATGTACAATTGTACATCTGCATGTAAGTGCATACATACAGTCACATACACATAGCCCTTCACACACACACAAAGGCATATGCATATAAATACATACATACATACATACATACATACATGAATGTATACATGCATATCAAACACACTCACGCATACAGTATATAATACAAAATGTGTGATTGCATACTTGACGAATTTATTTTATAACCTCCATGAATTCGACCGCATCGTATAGACAAAGTTTTCACAGTAAACGATATGATGAAAACAATAATCGTATTTTCCAGCCACCACCAACCCGCCACTTTGTCGATTACGATTTTTATGAGAGAGAGAGAGAGGAGAAGAGGGGGGGGGGGAGGCAAGAGGAGGGAAAAGAGAAAGAGAGAGAGACAGGAGGAGGAGGAAGAGAGAGAGAGACAGGAGGAGGAGGAAGAGAGAGAGACAGGAGGAGGAGGAGAAGAGAGAGAGACAGGAGGAGGAGGAAGAGAGAGAGACAGGAGGAGGAGGAAGAGAGAGAGACAGGAGGAGGAGGAAGAGAGAGAGACAGGAGGAGGAGGAAGAGAGAGAGACAGGAGGAGGAGGAAGAGAGAGAGACAGGAGGAGGAGGAAGAGAGAGAGACAGGAGGAGGAGGAAGAGAGAGAGACAGGAGGAGGAGGAAGAGAGAGAGACAGGAGGAGGAGGAAGAGAGAGAGACAGGAGGAGGAGGAAGAGAGAGAGACAGGAGGAGGAGGAAGCGAGAGAGACAGGAGGAGGAGGAAGCGAGAGAGACAGGAGGAGGAGGAAGCGAGAGAGACAGGAGGAGGAGGAAGCGAGAGAGACAGGAGGAGGAGGAAGCGAGAGAGACAGGAGGAGGAGGAAGCGAGAGAGACAGGAGGAGGAGGAAGCGAGAGAGACAGGAGGAGGAGGAAGAGAGAGAGACAGGAGGAGGAGGAAGAGAGAGAGACAGGAGGAGGAGGAGGAAGAGAGAGAGACAGGAGGGGAAAAAGAGAAATGGAGAAAAAGATAAAAAGAGAAAAAGAGAGAGGATAGTCCATCAACACCGTAATGGCATAACAGGAGGCGCGTCGACTGCCCAAGGTCAAGGGGTAAAGACGAGGGCAAGTGGCTTTAAGAAAAAAAGTGTCGAGTTGGAATTCCTGCCTGATGTGGGAGATGGGGGGGGGGGGGTAGAAGAGGGAAGGGGAAGTAGAGCGAGTTTACGATGATAATTTTTACCATGTAGAAAGCGTTTGTAGGAGTGCGCGTGAGTGGTTGTGTAATTTGTAAACTTGTGTGTTTGTGCGTGCATGCGTTGACCGTAGATAATCTGAATATACGTCATTATTGTCACAGTATGTGTTATCATTATTTTATATCATTATTCTGATATAGCTTTGGATCTTAGCTGAGAGTGTTTAACAACAGTTATATAATTATCCAATTTGTATTGTTCATCCTTTTTCTTCGGTCTTTTTTCCCTTCCTTCCCTCTCCCTCTCCCTCTCCCTCTCCCTCTCCCTCTCCCTCTCTCTCTCTCTCTCTCTCTCTCTCTCTCTCTCTCTTTCCTTTTTGTTTTTCTCTTCTCTTCTCCTCTTCTCACTTTCCTCTCTTCTCTTCTCACTTTCTTCTCTTCCCTCCTCCTCCATTCTCCCCCCCCCTCCCCCCCCCCATAATACTAGCAACAAGACACCGTGTCGTTGCAGAAGACACAGCTGTTCCCGCTGGAGATTTGCACTTTGCTTTGCCGCCGTGAGTGGTTGTCGTAAAGTGATCACTCCCCCTCCTCCCCCTCCCCCCCCCGGTCTTTTCCCTCTTGGCTTGGCGTGTAAAATAATGCTTGTTAGCTACGTGGTCATGCAAACATGCAATGAATTATGACAGATGGCTTGTAATGCCGGCATCGTGTGTGTGTGTGTGTGACATTTTGTAAGAAAGGTTTGCTTTTTCCTTCTTCTTTTGGGGAGGTTATTTTGACTCGTTGCGTATGTATCGATATTCTACGCCTATATTTTTATGGTTATCTTTGGTTAAGATTTTTTTTTTTTTTTTTTTTTTAATGCAGCGCTTAAACGGGTAGAATTTTTTCCAGACTTCAAAAATCATTCTTTTTCCCACAAGTCTTTAATCCTTATTTTCAAAAGCCCTAAATTCTAGTTATTTGTTACGCATCTTTCGGGATTCATTTATTGAGAAAATAAAGGTACTTAAAGATAAATAATGCTACTGCAATTACTTTCACAAAAGAAGTACTGTTAACAGAAATTATAATTTACAGAAGTCCTTTGCTTTCTCAAGATCGGATGGAAGTGATCAAATAGATATATCTAAAAATCACCTGTACAATAAAACCTCAATTGTGACTGTCTCTGCAATCACGATAACAGTAAAATCCCAAGCCTCTCCATCTGCAATTACCATAAAATTCCAAAAACTTCCACCATGCAATCACAATCACCACCAATACTAGTAAAACCTTAGTCGTGACTCACTCTTGATCTCCTCCTCTTTCAGGCATCTTGTCCGACATCACCAAAACGTTCGACATGACCGAGTCGCAGTCGGGGCTGCTGCAGACGGCCTTCGTGCTCGTGTACATGATCATGGCACCTGTCTTCGGGTACCTGGGCGACCGGTTCTCCAGGAAGTACCTCATGGCCGTCGGCATCTTCTTCTGGTGCCTGGCGACGCTCGTGGGGTCGTTCATGCCGGTGAGTGCGAATTTCGAGTTGTTGTTTCCGTGGTTTTTATTTTTGTTGTCATTTGCTAATTTCCTCGCTTTTTTTTTTTTTTTCTTTCTTTTTTTTTTTCTTTTCTTTTTTTGTCTAGCGGTCGTCTTTGTTCATTTTTGTCTGAACATTTTGTCCGTATATGCCTACTCCTATCTACCATTTTTAGTCTTGTCTACTGTTCATGGCTACACTTTAGTCTCTCTTGCTCTATTGTATTTATCTACTGTTTTAGTCCGTCTGCCATACGGAAGTACCTGATGTACTTGGCTACTGTGCTGAGTTCACGTCAGTACAAATCGACTGGGAAACCATAGGCCAGAAATAAAGTGTTTTTATGAAAGGCCTGACTCCTGTTTCACATAGATGGAGGGAATTAGGCCCGTAATTACCCAGGAAGAACCACTTATTGCCCATGTGGTTGTTTGGTGCAGCATATGCATTGTAGGACCACTTGAAGCCTGTTAAGCCACTCACTGCTCCAAATTGATTGTTATCACCGAGCCAGCTGCGGTGTCGATACAGCCTATGTTCTTTGGGTTAAGCCATGACCACATAGGCTTTATGGGTGGCAGTGGATAGACAAGGGTTGGGTTCTGGAGGCCCACGTGGTCAATGTGTTTTCTTCCTTGCCTTTCATCATTGTCTTGCTTGTCATATTATATAATCCTATTTGTTTTCTGTTTTAATATTTTTCTTATTTCTTTTTTTATCTGTTCAACTTTTTCTTCCTCTTCATTTCTCTTGCTCTTTTTTTCTCTCCTTCCTTCCTTATTGGAATTGTTTTAAGATTGAACCGAAATCGAGTCAGTTCACTTTTTTATATTGAACAAGCAAACATCTTTCAATGGAAGTGTGTTTTCGTGGTATAGTAAATGATAAAAGATTTAATTTGGTTGTAACTATTCATTTATCCATCTTCCTTAACAGAACTACTTGCTGTTCCTCCTGTTCCGTTGTTTCGTGGGTGTGGGGGAGGCAAGCTACTCCACCATCGCACCAACAATCATCTCGGATCTCTTTGTGAAGGACTTAAGATCGAAGATGTTGGCAGTTTTCTACTTCGCTATCCCCGTTGGAAGGTGAGAAGGGCAAGGAGAGGGAGGGTGGGTCCCTGGCATACTAATAGGGGATGCTGATAGAAAAAGCATTGGGAGTTGCGGCTTTCCCGTGCTCTTTCTGATGTCAAATTTCTTCCCATATTTGTCAAAGAAATGTGCTGACTTTGTTAGCAAATTTGAGGCCTGCACCCTCTCCCTTTCCAGTAATAAAGATGTAAAAATAATGTTAATAAGAATGATCATGATAATAATGAAAAGCAAACAGTATTAGGTGATGGTAGTTAATTTCCATGATTTTGATATATAATAGTGATACATGATAATCAATAACAGCTTTCTTAAACCTCAAAACTAAAACCCAACTCTTTTTCTGTACAGTGGTCTGGGCTACATCATTGGTGCTGAAGTAACCAACCTACTGTCAGACAGCCACGGGTCGGAGGCGTGGCGCTGGGGTCTAAGGGTGACACCAGTCATGGGCTTCCTGGCCCTGTTCCTGATCTTGTGTTTCCTGCAGGAGCCCCCTCGAGGAGAGAGCGAAGGAGGCCAGCATCTCCAGTCCACCTCCTTCCTGGAGGATCTTGGATACCTCTTCACCAAGTGCGTTTCCCTGGCATTTAGTGTGTTATTTGAGGGTAGGGATGAAGAGGGATTGGGTCATTGGGAGGTGGGAGGAAGGGCTGGGAGCTGGAGGGTAACAAATGGCTAAGAGATTGAGTGCATGGTTTATAGCGCTAGATTAAGTGGTTGTACTATAAAGTTTAATGCTGACAAATTCAGAATTTCTTCCAGGAATTATTAGTGAATTGTTTGTTACAGATGAGTATGCAAACTGGGTTTTTGAGTGACAAATTGCTAGCTTGGATAATTGGTAATTAATTAAAATGCAGATGAAATAGATATATGGCAGGATGGAGAATTCAGGGAAAGTTAGTAAATTAGAAATGAGAAGCAGCAGATTAATGATGTGCATAGAAAAGAAAAAATATATATACATTACTTTAAGATGTGGAGATTGATTACAGAAATGTACTTTATAGATTGTTTTAATGACATGTACTGCTCTTTTAAGACAACCTTTGGTTCTCCAGCTTCATTAGATCTGAACATAAGCATCCAGGAAAAAGAAAAAAAAAAACACCACCATGCATCTGTGAAAGCATACAGTGCTTTGTCTTCCTCTTTCTGTAATTCCTCTCTCTCTCCTCTCGCAGTAAGAGCTTTATCCTGTCAACCCTGGCCTTCACCTGTGTGACGTTTGTGGCTGGGGCCTTAGCGTGGTGGGGTCCTTACTTCACCGAGCTGGGGGTCAAAATCCAAGAGGATCCAAATGCCAAGGAGGATGAGTGAGTTTTTTGTTGCTGCTGTTTTTGTGTTTCTCTTTGTTTTGTTTCCTTCTCTCTTTCCATTTTTATGCCATTTTTTATCTTTTCATGTTTGCCATAATCTTTCTTATTCTGTATTTTATACAGTTTGCTACCTGAGACCTATTTGGGTTAAATTACTATCAAAATGCTTTGAAAAAACAGTGATGACAAGAGTATTAACTTCTATATTAAGAGTTAGATATTGACAATCGTAGTCCATGCTGTTTTAATTCAGATTTGTAACCAGTCTCTTCTTTCCAGTGTTGCCTTTGTATTTGGAGCCATTGCCATGACTGCCGGTCTAATTGGTGTCCCACTGGGCTCCTTCTCTGGCCAGAAACTCCGAGTCAGGTAAAGATCCTCTTGTCTTCTCTTTGGATTTTGTGCATATATATATATAGGTAGATAGATAGATAGATAGATAGATAGATAGATAGATATACAGAGATGGGTTCATATGTATGTATGCCTGAATGTATATTGATGTGTGTGTGTGTGTGTGTATATACACACATACTCTATTCATGAGTTAATTCTTAGACTTATATTGTACTCATGTCTACATGAATGTACTAAAATACTTGCCCAGTGCAGGAAAGAAACAATACACATTAGAATTTTTCATGACATTTTATCACATTATTCATCTCATACTTGCAAAATGTGAATGCTTACATATAATAGCCCTTTGGACAACAAAATCTATGTCAACAGCAGTATGCATCTTAGTTTATATCTTGCTCCAAGGAGCAGAACTAAAGCATTTATAACTAGCGCCTTTCAACTGTCCCATCCAGATTCCCATTTGCTGACCCACTGGTGTGTGGTGTGGGGCTCCTCATCTCAGTCCCACTCATCATTGGTGCAATGGTCTTGGCCGAGTTGAACACGATTGTCTCCTATGTCGTGGTGTTCTTTGGGCAGATCTTCCTCAACCTCAACTGGGCCGTTGTATCAGACATTGTCCTGGTCAGTATCTGGTCTTCATTTGTCTTAAGATGAAGTATGAGTATTGTAACCCAAAATTTAGTGGGAGATTGCTGATAATTTTTATATTTTCAATATCCTGTCTTTTTTTTTTTTTGGGGGGGGGGGGATTATTAAAGGTTTATAGTGCCATTATTGATAGTATGAGCACTTATGGATTACTTATGTATACTGTACTAATTGTGTAATACTTTGGTTGTTGACTGTCTATAATAATAGAATTACCTAATGGCAGGGAGGGCCAGAAGTACATCAAGTAAATTTCAGTATTAAGGCAATAAAAGAAACTTTTATAAATAAATAAAATAAATGATCACATTACTAACCACATAAGAAATGGATATTTACTTAGGTGACTTTCCTGGGCTCTTGTTTTTCTTTTGCCTATTGTAGATCTTTGTTATTTGATTTCAGTATAAGACTATATTTGGTAA